>NW_028275166.1:606060-909090 GCF_013281855.1 Momordica charantia
TTCGACAAGTATTCATGTAAATGCGTTTCCATTTAATTCTTCTATTTAACCAAAAACAAAAAAACAAAAACAAAAAAAAACAAAACATAAAGATTATGTAATAATTGAAAGTAATTGTCCACACGACGAATACGAGCTGGATTTTTTTTCCAATAATTGGAGGACGAAATTACGAAGTTACCCCCCCAACTCAACTTCAGCAAGTCTCATTCATGATCGGAAAAAGTCAAAAAAGGAAATGCAGAAAATAACATGGGAGTTGGGTGATTATAAATTAAATTAATAATTACTTAATTGGACGATAATAATCAAACTTCCTCTTCTGGCTTCAACCATTTACACCTCCACCGTTGACTTTATTCTTTGTAATATATTAAACTAATAATCTCAAACAAAGGCTAATTCATTTATTCCAACTTTGTATAATTCATTGTTTGCCACGTCACTAGCGTTTAAGAAGGGTGGGTAGTTTATAGAATAAAATAATATATCACTTGATAAATGTGTCAAATTGCGATCAGAATGACCAAATAATACAAAAATAAAAATAAAAATAAAAATCAAAGCAACCGTATTTTTATTAGCTAAATTTTTTTAATAAAATTTACGTATCTATTAAATGCAACAAAAATTAGATGCACAAATATGTTATATAAAGAATCTAGAGAGTGTCGACAATATTGTTGTAGGCACCAAACTTCGGACTCAGACCAAGATTCAATTCGACACTCCTGCGACCTGATTGTGCCACCATCTTTATCTGAACTACATATTAGAAGAGTGAAAACTGTCTACAGACCAACATGAGTCTTTCTACTTAATCCAAGATTACTCCAAGTCAAGTACGCTTAATTTTTGAGTTTTTATAATTGAATCACAAAAAAGGAAGATGCACCTTGTTGGTTAGTAAAGGTAGTAACTATCAATTCTTTAAGTATTTCTTAACCATACTTCCATGATCTCAAAATCTCTTTCATACAATCGTGGTACCGGTTCATTCATGTATTCATCGTCTAAACCATTTTTCACAGAAAAAGATAGAGATGAGTGAAAATAAATAGTGTAAAATAGGCCATCTCTATCTTGTGGTGTGGGTAGAAAGAATCTCAATTTCTTTACATGCTTCCCATTCCCTCATCATGGCATGGTATGGCATCCAACCCATCTCTTTCTTTTCCCACTCCCAAATCTCAAATATTCGGATAAGAAAGAACACCATTCCTTTGATCTATTTCTTTTGCGAACAATATTTAGGCATTGGTTAGTTAATATTTATTTTTTACGGATTGTTATTAAAGTTTTGATATATAGGAAAATAAATGTGGAAAAGGAGATATTTTTACGTTTTAAAAAATGAAGATTTTTCAAAGTTTTGAGAGGGACCGACATGCTGACTAATACGCACTATTGTTAAATTATAGGGTTCAACCCTGGACCGAGGTAGAAATGTAAAATTACATCCACTAATCAGTAATGAAAATTTGACCGTTGGTTACTTTTAAAAAAAAAATCTCATCTCAATTCTACTTTATTTATAAAAAATTTAATGGTATTGAATAAGATATTTATGGGTGAACGGACAATAAATACTACCAATAAGCACTTAAATGGGCACTCCACCCAGGGCCAATAAGACGCAACATGGCCCAACAATTCCCTCACAAAGTTGGTTTGTAAGCGCCTGAAAAAGACGAGCGATTTTGTAAAAATATCATTCAGGGGAATTACCACAAACACTTGGTGGGCACTCTGATTTTTACTCGAAACAACAGAGCCAAGCCAGCTTGTAATGTCGTTTGCCTAATTGGTTCGCACGAATCCGATTTCAGATGACAGAGACAAGCGATTCTGAGGATGCTCTTATTGAAAATTATTCAGAGGAATTACCACAAACACATGGTGGGCAGGGCAGATAAAAATAGAAACTAATAAGACACGTTCACGTTTTGTAACTTGTGGAAGCCACGAGAATGGTAATCTTAGAACGAACAAACATAACTCTACCTGGCTGCAATTCCGCGAACCTTGGACCTGGGATTTTTAGTTTCGTCTTCTCTGGGCGAAGAATTATGAGTGGAGGGGGAAAATAGGGCATCGATTTTAATTTTTGAGAGTCGAGATCGAGAAGAAAACGGCAGTGAGAAATTGACGTTAATGGAGGTCGGATTCGATGGAGATTGGGTGGGACTTGGGAGTGGGAGTGGAGTGGAGGTCGTGGGTCGAAGTAGACGGCGTATGGCGTGGCTGTGGGAGAGTATAATTCCGAAGGGCGAAGGGGCCCAGCCCGGCCAAATTGCAGCGATTGCCATTGATGGAGCTCACTATTAGCTAGGGCTTTCTCCGTGGCCCCATTCCTCCGACAGTGACGCGTCCTTCAACTTTTCCACCAATGGACATTGGACTTGTACGCATCACTCCTAACTCCTAATTTTGCTGCCCTTAAATTATATAAGTTTGTTTTGAATTTTTAGGTCGCAATTAAAAATTTCGTACTTTTCTATTTATTTTAAAAAAAGAATTTTATCCCCAGTAAATTTTAATTATTCCAATTTTGTATTTAATAAATTTAAAACAAAACCATGAAACTTTAGATTTTTTTTTTTATAACATGTAAGGGAAGGGATTCGATCTCACAACCCCTTGGTTGGACTGGAGGTATATTCCAACTACTGTTAAGCTATGTTCGTTTTGGCCATGAAACTTTAGATACTTGGTACTTTTAAAATTTCAGAGACTCATTAAGTACTTTTTAAAATTTTAATAAATTAATTTAGCGGTAATTGACACCGATATTTGACATAAAATAATTTTAAAAATTAATTTTCATATGAAATTTATACTTTATTCTTGATTTAAAACTAATAAAGTATTATAAAATATATTTTTATTTCTTTTTTCAATTGGAAAAAAACCAGAAATTGTTACCGAAAAAAAAAAGAGAAACAAACGAGAAACAAACGGGTCTTAAGGTAAAATATTGTTTTTTTTTTTTTTTTGAATTAGTAAAATATAGTTACTTGTACAAGGAAGTTTTAATAATTTAATAAATACCATCTATCTAAATATAAATTAACTAAATTAAATTTTATTTTAGGTGCATATCATTGAGAATCAGAAAACAACGATAAAGAAAGCAAAAATACAATAATGGGAACGTCACACACTAAAGAGAAGCTTCCACACTATCATCTCGAACCACTTGTAGGCTCACCCAAGAAAGTTTTATGTTGAATTAAAATTTAAACCATATATTATACATATTCGGACAATATTACATTGCAAATAAAGATATGGGTATATACAAAACACCTCGAATTTATTTGATAACGTTATTATTTTTTGTTTATCGTTCTTAAGATTATGCAGAAATTTTAAAAATAACAAAATAAAGTTTATTATTTATTGTTCTTGTTTCCAAGTTTTTCTAAATGATAAATAAAAATATTATTTGTATTATTATTATTTATAAAAATACATAATAATATTAAATAATAGATATAATAGTTTTGTTGCTACTCACATGTTGTACTAAAAAATATTTGTTTGAATATTTAATTTGAAATCAATTAAGAAAAAAAAAATAGTTACCCATCTCAATTCTAAAAAATATGAAACAAAAATGAGATATAGAAAATGAAAAATAAGAAACGAGAATGTTACCTAAGGGATCCTTAATTACCTAATTACTTAAAAGGTTAAAAAATAGTTTTTGGTCAGTGTGTACATTCATTGAAGAAGTAATAATTTAGTGTCTACACTTTCAAATTGATAATAATTTAATCCCTAAACTTTAGCATGTAATAGTTTAGTTTGTAACAATTTAGTTCTTATCATACAAATTTTTGTTAAGTTTATTGTATATGTACATCGATAAACCGACAAAAGACTAAGTGTGTTTATAAACTATAAATACTAAATCGTTATATGATAAGTTTTTTGTGATAAGACTAAATTATTACAAATTTTAAACTATAAAGACTAAATTGTTATCAATTTAAAAGTAGGAGACTAAATTGTTACAAACTAATATTCAAACTTTGTTATTTTCAATTTTTACTTCAACTATTTAAATTAGTTATGTGAAAGAATTGGAAGTTTTTTAATAAAAGAACAAAGATTTCTTTTCAAATTAAAAAAAGCAAGCTAAAAAAATGGGGAAAAATTGCATAGATTTATGATTTGGACCGTCGAAATTGCGAATGGTAGGTTTTGACCAAAATTGTTTATTGTATGATCCATTATCAAGGGATACCATTTCAAATCTAAAAGCTAATGCCTATTTTTATCAATAAAGTATAAAGTTGCTTTCATTATTCCTTGCTTTTTATTTGGTCTTTGTTTTTCCTATTTCTGTTTTTTTTAACACAAAAAGGAATGAAGTTGCCCTAAGGACATACTTATCATTTTAGATAAGTCGACGATTTGGATCCACCTCAATCGTTTGAATAACAAATTTGTCAAATAAATTAAATTCCGATAGGTAGGTCATGTATTGTGTCTAATAGGACCAACCACTATATTATAGTTTATAGCAACTTGATGTTCCAATGAAATGAAGGGTGGGTTAGGGGGAGAAATGACACATTTCAATTAGAAAAAATAATAAAGTGGACAAACTTTTTTCTTTCATTTTTTTTTGAAAAATTAAACATAAATCGGAACACAAAAACTTTAATTGGTTAAAGTTGGTGATTATATTAATTTTGGTTGAAATTATGAGATGTTTAGATATCTGAATGAATTAATGAGCATGTAGTTGTAAAAATTAAATATATCTATGTTTCAAAGTTTAAAGAAACATAGTTTAAACATCGTAGTCAACTTGAACATAACTCAACTAGTCAAAAAAAAATTAATAATTTCTCTAGAGATTTAACTTTTTAAGTCTCTTCTCCACCATTATTGTAATAAAAATAAATAAAATAAAAAATGATTGCATTCATTTATTATTCCTATTATAATATTTTTGATCTTAAAAAATTACCCCACATTAACATCAATATATATTATATTTCTCTCCCATCACCTGGTCTTTTTTTCCTAAAATTATAGTACCGGTCGCGAATTTATTATCAAACAATAGTATTAAATTAATTGCTTCTATAAATACTATATATGTATTGGTTGAATATTTGAACCTATTACTTCTTCATCTACCAAATTTTCTATCTATCGTTTCATGGTGCATTCAACTTACGAGTTAACTTCACGTAACTTATAATTTAAAAGTCGGATTTATATTTAATATATGAGTTGATTTATCTTAAACTATAAGTTAATTAATTCAATGGCCTATATTATTATTATATAATAAATATTATAAATAATTGATCATGGATTATAGATATCAAAATTTAGTCCATCTAAATATAACTCAATTGGTTAAGTATATATCACTCAAGCAGCGGGAGGGTGGAATCAAATTTGCAAATTAAAATTTTATAACCATAGGGTTATTTAAAATGTGAAAGAGTAACCACATAAATTAATATTATTTATAGCTCAATAAAAAAAATGATTATATGTATTTAAAAGATAAATTAAATTGACCAAGAACAAAAACAGCTATTAAAAAATTGGTGTGGCTACGAAAAGTGACTCCACGAGTTCCGAGAAGGTGCTGTTAGAATGGTCAAAAGTGCACAACCGGCGATAAGGTTGAAACTTGAAACTGCAACCTCACTCCACCATGACCTTATCATGCTCACTGTCAAAGTTTTTTATTTCCTTTTATTTTTTTTTAAATTTTATTTTATTTTGGCCCATTAACATCCTTTAATACAAAATTATAGTTACCTTTCCAGAAATTTAATTGTTAAAATTATGGTCTAAAAAATAAGATAAAAATGAAAATGAAAGGACTTGAATGATTCTTTCTTTTAGAAGTACAGAGATAAAAATGAACGTTTCGAAAGTAAGTAGGTTAAAATCTACGTTTTGAAAATAGAGCCAAAAACAAACCATACTCGAAACAGTTTAAAGTATCAAGTTATGAAGATAATATTTCAATTACGATACTGATTATTTTCTTTTATATTGATTGCATAATCAAGAAATATCTCTTAAGTTATTTTTCATTAAGCTAATACTGTCCGCCATCCATGTAAACTCACAAAACTGAGATCCCACATATGAAGAATTGCGCCGTAGAATGCAAATGGAGACCCTCTCTGCAAAAACAGAGTTGGGCCTCAATGAGGGAGAGAGCCCTTAAGGAATGGGCCTGGCCCGTGATCTAAAATTGCTGGATGGATTGGGCTTATGAACAATACACAGATCCTAAACCCGGCCCAACGTGGCCCATTTTAATCAAACGACGAGTAGTTCTGGACAGAACGACAATTAGCTCCGATTTAGTACTGAAGTCTGAAGGTGACCGTCCCATTTCCGGAAGAAGTAGCTGCGCCTGCAATAGAGTGATGAAGAATGAAGATAAAGATGCCTTGAATTTTGTTTCTCAAGTTGATTCCCAGCCGCTTTAGAAGGGAATTTCTTTATAGTTTTTTCTGTTAATCTCGATTCCAGAAGTTGATATCTGAATTTGCAGATTCGTTCTTGAATCAGCTTGGTCGCTCTCATGGCGATCGCTTCCATTTCTATGCTCCGCCACCACACCGCCGCCGCCACTGCGTCAATCCCCGCCTTCGGCAATGTACTCCGGCGATTCTTTAACGTCCGATGCTTTTCAGTTGTTGCCAAACAGCATAACCCTAACAATGTCTCCAATAAGCCTCCGCCCAGCAAGAATCTCCTCCGAGCAAAGCACACGTTCAAGGATTATTCATCCCTTGCACCGGCTCTCTCTCCTCAAGACAATCCTCCTCTCTCCGAATCCCAAGCCATCGGCACTGTCGCTGCTGCCCAAGCCAATTTCATGCGCGTAATTGTTCAGTCGCTTCCCTCTCAACTTTCTGACAGTTCGAACCAGGATTCGGAGCCTTCTGGAAGCTTAGAAGGCGATTCTTCGGAATCCTCTAGGCTTGGAGTCGAGCTGCTATGCGTGGTGAAGGCGGTGCTCAAGAAGATAAAGAGGAGAGTTCTAGTCGGAGACAAGGTGGTTGTTGGTTCCATTGATTGGGTGGACCGCCGGGGAATGATCGAGAATGTCTTCCAAAGGAGCTCGGAGATTCTTGATCCTCCGGTGGCCAATGTGGACCATTTGCTTGTGCTCTTCTCCATGGATCAGCCGAAGTTAGAGTCGTTTACACTCACGAGGTTTCTGATTGAGGCGGAATCTACCGGAATTCCACTGACGCTGGGTCTCAATAAGTTAGAACTCGTCGATGAAGAGGTTGTAGCTTCAATCTTTTACTTACAGCTTTAATCACTTAGCTTTCTGTTAACTAGTTTCAACGCCTACGCTGCATCTGAAGTCTCTTGCATCATCTTCGAATACTGATCCTCTAGAATAATAGTGATGTAGTGTAGCAGAAAGATATTCATAAATGTATTTAGTTTTGCTATTTTACTCTTACTTTGTCATGAATGCTTCTTTTTTCTCATAGTAAGATGCGTTTATCTCGTAGCATGAAATTTTGTTCTTGCGTTACTTGTCACATAGCGTATTCTTTACTCTGGGAACCTGCTTGAATCTCTAGAAGAGCAGTCATTGACCAAACTTTCTCACAATTATGCATGCATTTCCTTTCTTGATGCTGATAGTTGTTGGTAATGGCATCTGCAGACACTAGTTTCCTGGAAGTCAAGACTGCGAAGCTGGGGCTATGAACCACTTTTCTGCAGTGTCCAAACCAAGACAGGACTCGATTCCCTTGCATATATTTTGAGAGATCAAACTACAGTTATCGTGGGTCCAAGTGGAGTTGGGAAATCAAGTCTCATCAATGCTCTGAGAAACAATGACCGTGGCGTCGATGCTGTAGAGGGAGATAATTGGTTTGATCCTGTGTGTTTGATCATTCTTTGAATTTCTATTATGTTTGTTTTGTTGGTCATCTATTCACTCTGGGACTTTCTATGATCACTAGGCTCATAAAAGTTTCTATATTTTTCTGGTCTATTAGCAGATTCTAGGTAGCAAGTGGTTTGAGGATCAGCGTGTTGCAGAAGTCTCAACAAGAAGTGGTAGAGGGAAGCATACGACTCGTCATGTTTCTCTCCTGCCGCTGTCGGGAGGGGGCTATCTGGCAGATACTCCTGGTTTTAACCAACCCAGTTTGATGAAAATAACCAAGCAGTCTCTTGCCCAAGCCTTCCCTGAGGTTCATGCTAATTTAGGACATGATAATGATTGGAATCTTTTTTGAAAAATTTCTGTGGCATTTCTTGGGTTCAACTAAATTTTCTATGCAGATCCAGAAAATGCTTCTTGCCAACGAACCTGCTAGATGCTCTTTTAATGATTGTTTACATCTTGGAGAACCGGGCTGTGTTATTAAAGGAGATTGGGAGAGATACCAATACTATTTCCAACTTCTTGATGAAATCAGAATCAGGGAAGAATTTCAGTTGAGAACATTTGGAACCAAAAGAGAGGGGGATGTGAGGTATGTTCACCTTAGCTCTGTGATGCTATTTCCTTTCAATATTCTCCTTTATATTTTAAACAAGTTCCAATACAAAACATTGCCTTTAAATGTTTTTGTTTAGTGGTAGTGCCTTTGTTCTATTGGCAATACTGCTGAGACTTTTTCAGTAATAAGGAAATAGGAATCCTCCTTCACTCTCTAATTATATATCAATTTGGTAATCCTAATAACATTCGAGGAACTTAGACTATGCAACAATGAGATTGATAATCCCATTTGATACAATATTCTGATTGCAGTTTATATCCATTTATATTTATGTAGCACATCTGAGACTTCAGAATTTGGTGCATCACTGTCGAAGTAACGAGTAACACTAGAACTTGTTTATCATGAATAACGATATTGTTCAGTTAGCTCTGCATCCTTAATCCTTATACGAGTCCAAAATCAAAATGATGGAACTTTTCTTTTCAGAATTAAGGTTGGAGATATGGGTGCTCAGCAAGCAGAGCCAAGGTTGGAGCTGAAGAAGCACAGGAGACAATCTCGTAAGCGAGTGAACCAGTCAATACTTAACGAGTTGGATGAGTTGGAAGATGAAGACGAAGACGATTCATTGGACAAGGAGGACCCCATTTTAAAGGCAATGAGGAATGAACAGCAATAGCGAACAAAGCCATCTCCAGCATATAATCCCATTTGTATATACTTTCTTTTTACCCCTTTTTTACTCGCATGTTGAACAGTTTTCACCAGTACAGAGCCTAAGCAAATGAAATCTTTCGAGTAAACTTTCTAAGAAAATGAAAAGGGGTTCCTTGTGGATTGATCACAGATAAACCATAGCAATTTGAGTCCCTTTTTGGTTTTGTAGGCTAGATTTTTCACATGATTTGCAGCCGAATTCAACCGAAACTTCAACTTTTTGGTCAATGATATATGTCTGAATCAATTAATTAGGTTCAAGTTTGACATCCAATCTTCTCGGCAGGCCTTTTTAGGTGCTCGCTTAAGATACCACTATTACATTTATTTATAAATAAGAGAAGATTGCAGTATTTAAAGGAAAAAAAAAAAACTAAAAAGCTATAAAAAATTTTAAGATGGGTACAAACACACAAGTTCATGAGTCAGGAAATATCCATGGATGGTCTCATTTTAGCTAATTATGCAGTACATTACATCCAAATTAAAAGTTGAAGCAAACCCTAAAGGGTTCTTATTGTTAATTCTAAGAACAAAGCAATTAATTTAAACTCACTAGCTTGATGACTACTTGGTGGATTTCTTCTTTGGATTTGGATTCACAGGTTTTTGGGGCTTAGGATGCTTCTCGGCTTCGCTAGGGTCCAGCCACTTGAGAGGGTGGCGATTGAAGAAACGCCAATTCGGAACAGTAACCAATGCGGTGAAAACCACGACACCGGCGTAGACGAGGATCATCGTCCTGAATGATCCGATCGTATAGCCTGTCGCGAACGCCACCGCTGCAAATACCAGCAGCATTATCTGCATCAAGTGCTCCGCAAGCTTTTGCCCTTGCCAATCCATTGGTATGTACTGAACGGAAATGAAACAAAAACTCGTAAGTACGATCGCGATTGCGAGAAAAATTGAACCTAATGTACCTGGTGAAATCCAACCATAAGAGAAATTATTTGATCGACGCAAAAAAAAAAAAAAAAATCTGCGTCGAAGAATTTTTGCAAACAAATCTCCTCGATCCTCGATTAGGCTATAATTTTGAAGTTTTTGTCAAAGAAACATTGTCTGAATCGCAAATCAGGCTGTAATTTAGGAAATATGAGAACGCGAAGAGGGAAGAAAGAAGAGAGAGAGAGTACCTCGTCGAAGGATCTAACAGAATGCCAAGTGAGAGTAAGGAAGGGGAGGGGCGGGTCACGGTGGCCGAACCATATATGTGCGCAGAAGTTCAGAGCGAATTTTTGAAGAAAAAAATTTGTTTTTTAAATAAAACCTATTTTACTACCCCACCTTTAAATAAATTACTAATTTTTTTTATTTCAAATAAGTTACTAATTTATAGTTTGTTTAGAATAGTTTTTAAAGTGATTTTTGGATAACTAACGTTTTTTTTAATACAAGTGGGTTGAACAATTATAAAAGAACTTGAAAAATTATTCCAAAGGAATTGCACTTTTACAGTTAGATAAGTATTTATAGTTTAAGATAAGTACTCATAAAAATTTACTTAGAATTAAAATATATACGAAATTCATTTTAGATGAATTTTAGAAATTAATTTTCAACTTTCGAAAACTGAACTCGAAACAGCGAAGGTTGAACACTTGCTTCACCATGACACAAGAAAATTGTTGAAGAACTTCCGTTTATCTGAAGTCTTCCAAAGGTTGACTTAAATGAATTCATTTTTTAATTCATAAAAACGAAATAAATTGATCGAGGCAATCTCAAAACATTTTATTTCTTTTTTTCTACAAGACATTTTATTTTCGTCTAAACTTATATGACTATATCTTATTCAAATTTTGGAATTTAAAATTTTTCTTTAACTTTATAAAATAATTTTAACTTTTTTTAAGATCAGATAATTTAACATTTACTTCTAAATTTTTACATTTACAATTCGGACATTTGGCATCCAAAGTGTAAACAAATGGATTCAGATATTTACTATTCATATCAGTTCATTACATATACCAAATGAATCTTGATTAAAAGAAAAAAAAAAGAACATAAAAAGGAACATTAACAAAGCAAACCCTAAAACTTAAGTGACAGTTCTGTTCTATAATATAATTATTATATAAAAAAAAGTGACGATTTCGTACAAATTATCTAAACGCAATTTACATATAAATTTTCCAAATAATCTTTATAAAATAAAATTTGAGAATAAATTGCTTTTTCAAGAAATAATTTAATTCGAAAACAATCTAAACTAAATTACTAAGAAGTATTTTGAAAGCCAACCGCCGCTTTTACGGGAAAAAAACAGCATCGTAATGCGTACACTGAATATCACTGCAGCATTTGGCAACAGATGAAATTAAAGAGTCAATAGCAAAACAGAAGAATCTTTGCAGGGGCTTGTAGCATAATTTCATTAGTAAGATTATAAAAAAAAAAAGCTTCTAAATATAAATTTTTAATTTTTAAAAATTTGGCCGAGATATTGAAAGTGTTTATATGTGCGCTTCAATTTCAAAAATAGAAACAATTCATAGCTAGAACTCAGAATATCAGAATTTAGTTCATTCAGAAATCAGAATAGACCCAATTACAACTTAATAATGTGACAATATTAACGACCTAGTGAACGAGTTCGATTTAATTTTATTCTTGTGGAAGACCAAGAGAAAAGCAGCAAATACCAGAATGTGATTGATTGCAACTTACTTGAAGAAAATTGAACTAGAAAAGGTTCCAAATAAAACAATGTCACAGAAAACATCTAAATAACAATACTCCGTTCTATATAGTGTTCAATAATAAAACTCACTTCAAAAAAGAAATGGTCACAGCAAAACCCACAACAAAATTTATACTTCTGCCATTCAAGAGGAAGCACCACTACGGATAGCTTGACCTTTCTTGGGTTTGCCAGTCGCCAGTTGAGTCTCGGGCTGTATTATATATCATGACAAAATGAAAGATGAGAAATAAGCAATAAAGTAATCCTATACTTTACTTTACCATTGCATGTGTAATTAGGCAATCTGATTATTACTTACCTCCTTCTTGACAGGCTCTTCTTTTTCTGACAAAATCAGTTCAATATGGCAAGGGGAAGACATGTAAGCTGCAAACCACAGAAAAAAAAAAGGAAATAAATGTCAAGGTTAGGATGTTGAACTTGAAACGGCATCATAACATAAATCAACTGAATTCAGAACTTACGGTTGATTCGTCCGTGAGCACGGTAGGTCCGACGCCTTTGTTTCTGAGCTTGGTTTACCTGGACGTGAGATACATGGAGCAAATCAACGTCCAAACCCTTTACCTGAAACAACAGAAACAATTATGAGTAGAGAGGAAAGGAGAGCATAAACAGTTTTGTATGGAGAAACCAAGAAGTACATACTTCAGCATTGCTCTCAGCATTCTTAAGCAGATCAAGAATAAACTTTGCAGACTTGACGGGCCAGCGTCCTTGGCCATTTGAATGCCTATTCTTTGCCTGAGCAGTTCGTCCAACACCACCACAGAAGCGACGGAAAGGAATGGCCTGTTTGTGGGCAAGTACATCCTCTAGATACCTCTTGGCCTTGGCCAGTGGCAACTTCCTGATAGCATGGGCAGTTTCCCTAGTGTTCTATAATACAGAAAGAAATAAGAAACTATCACGAATCTAAGCAACAACATATAATGCAGAGCTATGCATGTTAAAATACAAGTTTAAATATGTAGCATCATTTACTGAACCTTCGGACATTATGTGTTACAGAGGTTCACCCAATAACAATGCACGTGTAATTTCCCTGATGTTTACGAGAGCCCTGTTCACAGAAGGCAACAGAGCCCTGCTTTTATCATCAGGTTACACAGAAGTATCAGGGAAACTCACTTATATGTCTACGTTTAATCTACTCATAACGAAGCACCATGAAATAACCATAGATAACATATTGCATTCTGTATATTATTAAAGAAAATTGTGGGCACTGCTGAAAAGATAACAGCTCAGTTCAAGTTTCAGACATCCAAGGAAGGATTAGACCAGCATTAGCTCTCAAGCCTGGCAAAGGCGAAAGCTCTTGGACGGCAACTGCGAATGTTTTGAGAAACGAGCCTTTAGAGATGTCATCATTAACAAACACCTTAATAAGATATCACTTAAATCAATAAATTACTTGCACAGAAAAGTGAACTGGGAATTAAATACTTTTACAGATTGGAAAGAAACAAAATAATATTTAAGGGACATTCAATCGGAGAAAGAAGAATCGTCAAAGCAAACAGAAGACGATATGCAGTAAACCAAGATTTGCGTCAATCTCCTGAAGAACAACATTTGATTCTAGTACAAAATCGCAACATCTATTCGCTACTGGTGCAAACCCTAGTTCTTAGAAATTCTAATCAATTCCACAACTTAAAAAACATCGAACCAAAAAAGGGGATTGAAGACTCAAAGAAGTGAAATAAAACCTACCTTAAAGTGAACTCTAAGGTCCGAGCCTCTGGCTTTGCAGGCTGAAAAAAAGAAACAGCTCGTTGTCAGTTCAACGCGAAAAGATCAACCAAATCGGGAAACTCGAGCATATGGGAAATAAACAAATCAAATGCAAAGTCTTGAATGAAATCGAACGAGATCTATAAGAGAAATCGAACGAGATCTATAAGAGAAATCGTAGAAAAAGAAAATTACACTTGGTCGGATTGTCAGGCTCCCTCGAATACTTCACCTGGAACAATGAAAGAGAAGAGGAATTAGAAGTTAATTTCTTCAAACTGCATTTTGCTGAAGAATAAATCGAGAAGACGAACCATGGCGACGGCTGAACTTCGGCGTCTAACAGAGTTTCTATTTCTTCGAGAGCAGCAGGAGAGAAACTCGGTTTATAAGCACCGAGGGCAAACTCTACAAAACCCTACGAAGGGTCAAAGTGGGCCGAACACTGACCCAATTTTTGGGTTGGGTTCACGTTGGGCTCGGCCCATTTTATATATTCATCTTCCTCCCATAAATTGTTTTTTCGAAAATTTATCACAAATTTATTCTTGATTCTTATATATTTCTTCTATATTATTTCAAACGTAATATAATTATCATTTCTCAAAAAATATAATGAGATTTGTTGCTTCAAATCTGTAACATTTTATTTATTTGTATTATTTCCGTATCCCTATACTCCCAAAAAATGACTTTTTTACCAAATAAAAGAAGAAATACTATTTTCACATACATCATGTATGTAAGGTGTATATACAAGTATATTTTTGTTTATCAATAATATAAGTTATTTACATTGCAAAATATTCCGGGTCGAAAGCTTGATTAACACACTTTGGAGTTTATGGGAAATTACCAAATGTGTTTCAAACATGTATCCCAGTGTTTGAATCTCCACCTCATATTATACTCAAACGTCTTTTAAAATCTCGATAATATATAATATTGAGATTTTCATAACTTTTGACTAAATTGTTTTTTAAAAAACAAAAACTCTTAAAAATTGGCTTTAAACGAAAGTAGGTTGTTACCTCATTTGCCTTTTACTTCGGACAATAGAGTCTTCAATAAAGTAGTTTGAATTTTGGAGGCGATTAAGAATAATTGGTCAAATTAAGAATTGCGTTAGCCTTTTCTCAAAAAAAAAAAATAAATAAATATTGCGTTAGCCACTAATTGTATTTTATTTTAACTTTAAGTTCAACAATTATGGTAAGAGGTGACTAAGCTACTGACCATAGGATGAAGATAAAAAATAAACAAAAAGAAATAACAAAAAATACATTATAAAATTAAGTTTTTTTGTTTTGTTTTATATATATTTAATTTGTCTGAATTTTGCTAATCATTTTATGTCTTAACGAGTTCAATTATGTTCTTGTTATACATGCTATATGTTATGTCAAACGTTTTTAAAATGTAGTGTAATAGAAAGTTACAATCATAAACAACGAATTTTAAATGAATAAAAAAATATACGAGTGGTGTATTTTACTATTGTAATATTTCCTTTTATTTATTCATTTTCAGATTATTTCATATTTTTCGATAAAGTTTTGCCCCTAGGCAAGGAAAGAAAAAGTTTTCTAATTGCATTTTAGTATATTGAGGAATTTATTATTTGAAAAAAAAAAAAGAACCTTGCCATATTCTTAATAATCTTACTTAAAATACTGGAACACTGAAAACAACATCTAAAAGATTTTCAAATTTATAACGGAAAATGGTTTCCCTTAATATTAAAAACAGATCACACCTATCGTATAATCAAACTAACCAAGCTCTTAAATATTAAAATCCTATATAATTATTTGAACATGAGCCTGAATGGATGGAGAGGCCGTAAGACCCAGTCTTAGGGAGAAGGGAGCATCCATCCAATAAGTAGAACTCAAACCCGAACCCGATCAACTACAACTCTTATAGAGCCATAGCAACCGAGGAGACACGACGGTGAATCAGAAGGTATAAGTAGACATAAAGCTGGAATAAGCAACCACATCTACCCAATCTGGGAAAAGACTTTTCAACTTCTTAGCTTCATTTGTCAACTGTTGATCCAATACCGCGACGTCGATTCTCAATTCTTTCGGACTGTTAGCCTGCATGTTACAGAAAGCTGAGCATGAGCCTCATAACAGAACCAACACATTCAACACCTCATTATCATGCACGATTCGAAAATATTCAAGTACTGGAAGATGGTGTTAATTATGAAATATCAATGAACTTGCTCTATAGTGAGAGCTTCTCAATTAGAACGGTAAGAGATCTTGTTCACTTGCTTTGGTAAAGAATTGGCAAAAGTTCTTCATCACTATATATTGGCTAAAATCAAAATGTGAAGAAAGAATGCAAATGTGACCACTATAAGATATGAGCTTGTACCTCTAGCCAGAAAGTCCATTTTTCATGGCTGGCTCCGCTTAGTCTACATATGTAAGAGGGCGGTCCACCATCGAGAGTCTCGGGTACTGTTCCATTTTTATAAGGACAACAATTCGTGTCAAAAAGAAAATGGACATAGACGTGAGGAGAGGTTCTGAAACTTACCAGGAAGCTTATTGTCTGCAAATGACCAGTTCGATAAAGGTCCGGTGATGTTTAGAACTGTGACCCAAACCTCCTCCAAGGAACTAGAAGAAAGATCGGCCATCAGAAAATGAAACCAAGCTTAATATCAAGAGTACTGACATACTTAATACACCTAGTTGTTTTTGTGTCAATCAGTTCAAAACCCAAAAAGTAGTTTTATAAGATTCAAAAGGCCCATGGAGTGCCTCATGGCTATAATAGATCCGAACCTTTGCCTCAAATCAACTTCCAGATTATAATTGCTCTAGTGAATAACTAAATAAAGACTCAAATTTTGTTTTTGATATTTTACATAGGAGCACAGATTCCCAACCCTACGTGATATGAGACTCCGTATGGATTTTTCCATGTTGGATTTTAAAAGCAAAGTGACTGTAAGAAATAAACAACTAAAACCCTTTTTGATTATCTGAGTTCATTCTTATAAGAAGAAAAGAAATAATAAAAATGTTGTTCGCAAATCATTAATGATGCACAAATATGTTGTCTTCTAGGATCAGTCAATATAATGCAACACAGATTAGCCATGAGAAAAATATGTTCCAAATTATAAACAGGGCTTGGCTTCTTCTAGCCTGGGAATGCAAAAGAATTGAGTTATATACCCTAGAGAAAGTTCCAAGTAAACCCTTCGAGATCCATCGCCGGAAACTGTTTGTGGCTTACTTGCAATCAAATAAGGGAAATATAAATCTTGCTTTGAAGTCGATTCTTTGGCAGGGAACTTCAAACTTCTTGAGAACAAGAAGGAAACTGGAAAAAGTGCCTATAGAAGGAAAACAGCTCCGAGATTTCAGACCACTCACATCAGAAAATTATTTTAGTATTCAAATATATTCAAAATTGGCTGGGATTTCAAAAATGTTTTTGAAAATAGGTTGGAATACACAGAAAATTCAAAGATGTCACTAAATGAGCCCTAACTTGTTCAATTTTCAAAGGACGCCTTACTGAAGTACATAATCATAAGCAACAAAATAGAGTAGAGTTTAGAGATCATATGTATCACATATAAAAATAAATGACAAGCAAGATAATAAATGTTCCACGTTTCAACAAATTTGAAGTGTCTTAAATCTTAATATATAAATGTCGATATGAGCTAGGAAATACTATGGCAATTTATTGCAACAATCACGTTACAGCAAGCACCTTCAGTATTGGCAAACCCCCTTGTATTTCACAGACATCCACGTTTGTCAGCCGTTTTTTACCAATAAGAAACAAAGTTCATCAATTAAATAAATTAAAGAGGCTACAAACCAAAATAGTTGCAAAAAAGCTTTCAAGTTGGACACAAACGGAAGAGAGAGAAAATAGTTACAACTATGTTCTTCAATATATAAAACAAAAAGGTATGAAAAATGCAAACCAGTTAATACCCTAATTTAAACGAATTTTAATTTGGAATCAGGGAAAAAAGATGAACCTATTGAAAGAAAGATATTAGAAGTCAGCAAGAAAGTCAAATTTTCTTTCCCCTGCTAGACTGAGCATAACTCATGCATTGAGCATTCAGAAGAGCGTGAAGAAAACCCAAGAGGCCAAAATCCAAATTAAGATGACGGCACTAGACATTTTGGAATCAGTAAACATTTGATCAAAGAAAAGGTTGGAAGTGGTCAAACTCTACATTACTGATGTTGTTGAGTTGGGAATTAGCAAACATCTTCACCAAAGGGTTTATACTATAATTTTTTAGTGTTCAATTTATATTGACAAGTCAGCTTTTAAACATTATGCTCCAGCTTCAAAGAAATGGCTGTCTTATATATTTTCATTTATTTTTAGTATTCTTTTGAGACCCTTGTACAACCAAAAAAATTATTCGTGTAGTTTCACCTCATAATTTGGAAACTTCCTTAAATTATTCCATTTGGGTAAAATTCAGCCAAACTTATAAATTAAGTTTCACCTAAAAGAAAGCAAACAAAATTCAATTTGATTACATTGTTTGAAGCAACTTCGAATAGAATTGACTACAAATTTACCCAAAAATAGGTGTAAAATATGATGCCGCCACCCCTCTAAAAAATGGATAAATAAATAAGTCATTCAAAGCATCGTTGCATGTGACCACCATTTGGATACTGTGTGAACTGTTTTTCAGAGAGTTTGAATCAATCTAATTTCAGACATGTAGAAGATAGACTGAAAAAACCAAACATATTATTCATTTCTAACATACAGTGACATACCAGCCAGTCCTCTCGGCGAGACAAATTTGCAGTGTCAAAGGACAGATCTAGATCAGTCTGCAACTCCTTTGCCACATCAGGAGCATGTTTCAAAAGAAAGAGCAAAGAATTAGAATCCACCACAGAGAGTTCATAACTGGAGTTCTTGAGATGATTCAGACCTGTGACAAAAATATAGTACCCTTTCAGAAAAACCAGAAGCAGCAATTTCTTGTCAATTGAACTTTTTTTCTCTTGGATAAAAGTCAATTGAACATTTTAAAAAGAGGGGAAAACTCTACTCTAAGGGTGGAATTAATATACCGCTAATATTTATAAATTAGCTAACAAACTTTTGTTAATATTATGAATAAAAATGATATCTCTGAAATATATAAACGTCATGAACTTGTTCTCTTAACATCTACAACACTTAAGTAAAGCAACATAGGTCAAGTCTAAAGTAGGAGACTAAAGAACTTAAAAACTGCAAGGGAACCCAACCCAGTAGTGTACGATTCTAAAAAAATTTGACACACACACAAAGACTGCAGTAGTAAGTAAGAGTTGAGAAAAGACATTAATAGTCCAGTTTTACACTGTTGGTCATTACACCTCATCAAAATTCTAAAATAACGTTTTAAAAGTGTGCCATGTATTCATCAGATTTTGTCATCATTATTTAGCCTTAATACCTGAAGTAATATAAGTTTGCTGAAGAACTACCCTCTTTGGAGCAGCCATACTATATGGAAAGAATTGAGAGGATACAGCCAACCCAATTACAATAAGCTGCAACAAAAATTGCAAGATGGATGACCTAGCTAACCAGTGACCACAAACTGGTATTAGAGGGCCAACACACAAACTAGTTACAACTCCAATAGTAGCTGCCACTACAATATCTGGAATGAAATACCCTGCAAGAACGTTTGATAATTATAAATTTTTCCAGCGATTTTTGGAATAACCAGACTAATTATATATATATATATATAAAGAGAGAGAGGATACAAAAGGTGTTAAAAATATATATAAATAGAAGGTACAAATAAACGTGAACAAAGTCTGATGCAGCCTCAAAATGTTTTAATATTGAGAAAAATAACAATATGAAGACTTCAATGTGAGAAATGGGAATTCCAGAAAAGCAGTTTATAAGAATGGCTGAACTGACTAAGATCTTATTTGATGACCATTTTGCAATGTTACTCCTGCATGGTACACATGAAAAGGGGACACTTAGAATCCCACATGCCTTTGTGCATTAGAAACTATTTTGGTCAGCGAAGCTACAGAAATGATAAGGAGAAGCTGAACTAGATATTAGATGGAAAAATATTCCAGTTCAAGATACTGACCGTATGGAGGTGGAATGGAACCCATCATACCCATCTTCTCAATTAAAAATTGGGCAAGGAAGCCTCCAAAATAAACAGCGTATGCAAGGTATGGAACCATTGGTAACACATAAAACAATGTTGACCTAACAGATAAAATTTGATCAGACGACTATATATAATTTTTTTTCACCAATTTCATTCAGTTTAACAACAGGAGCACTGATAAGATATGGTTGTTCGAGGGGATAAATTCATTCAAATAAAAGAACAAATACAAGGAATAAAACCAGACTCATCAGCTGTGTGTGCATGAAAGAATATTTATCTACCAGCTAAGAATCCAATTACAAATTGGTTTACAATTAAACTAATAGACTCAATAAATAAACTTAAACTGAACACGCATACTCAGTCCATAAAAAAACATGCCTACAAGATACCTAAATTCTTACTTGCATCCGTTATACAATGGAGAAAAATGATTAATATTTGGAGAAGCCATGGGACAAGGAGATGTGATAAGTGGTTAGTAAAACATATATGCAAAAGGCCTCTTTTTCATTGGTGAAGAAGATAAAGATATAAAGGATGTTGCAAAAGATTATTGGAATGAATATTCATAATATGTTCGACTTGCTTTTTAAGCATGAAATTGCAGACTGCATAGACATAATAGATCTTAGATTCTCTACGTAGACATTTGTTTCAAGATGTTGCATCCTTAAAAATATTAATTGGAACCTTGGTGCTTATTAACTTTATTAACTTTATTGTGTTTATCGTGTCCTAATATTTTGAACAATAACATATAAATGTGTCCAGACCATAAACAATATTATGGTTTGTCACATATTCCAGGTTAATGGCTCATGATAATCAAAGTAGGATTTTATTCAGCTTCTGACCACACTAGTAATACTACCTCCCATCTGACAGGAAATAATCACAGAGGAAGGTATTATTTAATGATTACTGTATAATAACATCAGGTGGTAACCTTTTACTTTGAAATGATATCATAAGCATCAGCAAGTCATAATACAGAACTGTAATGTGCAAATTACAACCTGAGAGACCTGCAGCCATAATATTTAGCTGCCAAGGAAAATGACAACCAGGCAGCAAGCATAGAAATGCACATGAAAAAGGTCAAGAAACCACCGCTAAGCCCTGCTATAAGATAAGCCTGCATTTAGGGAAGTGCTTTGAGCATTCAGATCTTTGAAATTCAGAACACATTAAAAACAGTTACTACAATTATAATAATAACATTAATACTGATTCTTCTATTGCAAGCCCGTTCCCTATGGTGAAATGTCTATCTTATAAACCATATCCTTCAACATACCATTGTCAAACTGGCACAGAATCCAAATGCACCCCAAAACCTTGCTTCATCAGACACTGCCTGTGAGATTAATGTATCAAATTAGACCTCGATAAGTTACAGGGGAATGTGATTTCAAATATACCTCGAAACTTTTAAAATTGTCAACTTAGACACTGAAGTGAGAATTTCAAAGGTTGCAAAATATAATATAAAGCTTTTTTAATTCAACTGAAAGGAGTATAGATACATTGGGTGCACCAAATTGCCAAATGTCATAGGATCTATAATCCAACGAACATAAAGAAGTTGATGGTACTTTTAGAACAAAACTATCCAAGTTTACACATGCATGTATGCAGCCTCGTGGGACAAGGGGTGCACCGTACAGGCTTGTGTGCTTATGTGCCTTTACATTCAGTACATAACCCTCGGTAACAATACATTATCTAAACTGTTCTCCTTCCAAGAAATCACAATGTAAATCACATCAAGACAGAATCAAGTAACTTAGAAGAATCTAAAATAAAAAATTGAATAACTTTTCTGCAATGAAGGAAATCCTGTGGCAGATCCATAGTGTATACAAATAAGTCCACTAAGCCTATGGAGTGGAGTAAATGACTAGTGAGATATATTTTACTAAGCATACAAATGCAAAACCAGTTGACTAGTGAGATACATTCTTTTTGCACTACCTGTACACTTCAAGTCCATTTGCTTATTCCAATATAGGCTACATCACTTGACTCAAAATTCTCGCATCCAGAGATAGAACTTTGTGCCAAAAACCCCCAAGTTACCCACAAAGTCCCAACCCCTTCACCAGAATAAGACACAGCTTTACAGATCACACCTTTTCTTTTCAATACTAATGTACAACAATTGAAAACCAGCATTTTAAACACAAATTTTAAAGCAAATAATTTGATGAACAAGTATTACTATGGTATCTCGTCAAATTTTAGCCTGATATCCATCATTCAGTTATGATTCTGACAAGGTGAGATGAAGGAAAAAGACTGAATGGAAGAGCAAATTGATAGTAAAGTACATCCGACCAGCATAAAAAAAAGGCACCTGGAATCAGAGCTCTTAAGTAGATAGACAAGTATTACTCGTTTTATCTAAAGAGAATACCAAATTTTAGATACCAAATTAGTATTGCACCTCTTTTGAGGTCTGAAGAATTGAAACATCTTGAGAGAGAGGAAAGTATCGCCAAAAAGTTCTTGGAATCAAAAGACCAACTAGTGAGCAGGGGACGAACATCACATAAGCCAAGTATGGATGTGAAAACCTGCATTAAGATAAGAATGTCAATTAGAACATAAACATTGCTTCAACATCATCAAATAAACTATGGCCAACAGATTATTTCCGAAAAACCATGGCCAACAGAAAGGTCCTCCATGCTACTTTGATACCATAGCAACATGAATGAAATCTCATACTATTTATTAACAAATCATGCAAGAATGTATCTATATACATATCTATTGCTATCTATCTGTCTATAGAGAGAGAGAAAGGCTGCGGGCTAGTAAAACAGAGAAAATACTCACCAGTTCATCGAATAATTGGTGAATAGCAATCTTAGGATGGAAAACATAATTGGAGAAACAATTGCAAGAAAGACCCCCAATGTATGAAACAGAAACCCTGAAAATCAAAGAACAAACAATGTTGATTCACACAATGTTTGCATGCTTTCACAATAAACTTTGAAATATTATGCAAAATGATAAATCAAAACATTAAAGTTGATGTATAATTGAAAAGCAAAGCAGACGAGAAGTTGAAATGTTTTTTACAAAAAGAAAATTCAGCAGAAATTGTTTACCTTTTACCAAATCAAAAAATGTTGCCAGGCATGAAGTCATGCTAAAATTCTGTAACCTCAAAAGGAATGGCAATACTATGAAGACAGCTATGGGAATTCTGTGAAGTACCAGAGCCAGCCTTCTAGAATAAAATACCTAAAATTCGTGGCTAGTAACAGCAATCATTAAGTTCATACTTGTAAAATAACCAAAGTGCGACAATATTCAAGGCATACGCCACATACCATAAACCATGAGAGGTAATCAAAGAAAATAGCTCCATCATCTTTTTCCTGATGGATAGTAATTTCAGGAGATGCTTGCTTATAAAAATTATGAAGCCTCGAAGAATTCGTGAAGCCCTTTATTATGCTGAACAAATTGTCTCCCCGTGCTTGGACGCTTCCAGGTCTGTAGGCAATTTAACATCTCAGAAAAATTTGAAGAACAAAAATACATGAAAATCCAAATCATGTATATGTACCAAAACAGCAGATGATTAGCATACAATAGTCTCTCCACTGTATCATATGAGGTATGGTAAAAGTAACCACCAAAAAGAAAGATAATATCTAGGCCAGGAATGTTGCCATAATCCTGTGAAAATATCCTATAATCTGTATCTCCGGGAATGACTGGAAACACATCCTGCATGCCAAATGGAACATCCGATAAAACAGAATACAAATGAAAAATACAGCAGTTCTATTAATTGGATGCACAACCTTGAAAACAAAGAAATATATTTAATCTAGTAGATAAAATGTAAAACAACAACCTGTTGGTTCAACAGTGTATTTATGTCTACATCTAGAAATGAAAACAACTAATCTTTATTTGAAACTAAGATCTTCCATTGCAACTTCCAAACACAAAATTGGAGAGGAATAATAGTTGAAGAAGAACCTGAGCAGCACTATGTGCCATGGGGTACACAGCAGACTGAGCATAGACTTGTGAAGGCCAAGAGTCAGGTCCAGATTGACAAACTAAATCTATTAATTAAAAACGCCCAAATTAGGGAACATTTATGTGACATGCAACATACATTGAAATTATATTTTTATTTTTTATTTATTAAAAAAAGGTCAAGTTTTTCAGCTGGTCGTATATTTCTAATTAGTTTGTAAATGAAAATTGAGTCAACACATGCATTACCATCCATTTCAACGAGGATCATTCTAACAATTTTGAAGGTCAAATATTTCGTTGAAAAATACATAACTCGCACATCATCTCCATTTTTTCTGGTGAGTACTCTTTTTCTTTTTTTTTTTTCTTTTTTTTGGGAGTCGGAGCTTTGCTCTCCTATACCTAGTGGCACCCACGCCCGCCCCAAGGCCCAGACCCGGTAGACATCAAGGATTTTTTGTGTTAAGCTCACCCAAAGGTTCGAACTCGAGACCTCTAAACCAGTATGACCAAGAGACCTCAAGCTCTTGCCAACTGGGCTGCCACTTGAGGGCTTGTGAGTACTCTTTTTCTTGAAATTCAATTGATGAACAAAGGTCATTTTGTAGGCCATTGTCTACTAAAATATAAAACTTATCCATAAAAGGACAAGACTTTAGGATTTCTAGTACCATACCAATCAATATAAATTATTTCTTACCTAAACCTCCTGTCCCAGATGCTTCAATATTTACAAAAGCTCCAATTGTATCGTGCCATCTATGTTTCTCCATAAATCCATGTGCACCCTATTACAGCATAGGTGAAATGCTCACTGTGAGAAAGAAAACATTAAATAGCCAGACCAAAAGGGCAGGACTGTTCAAAACTGACTTAAAATAACGTCAGAACAAAGATAAAGCCCTACATGAACGTCTAGCATGTGTTTGAAACCAACTCAAATCAAAATGCTTTAAATTCGACATCTAACATAGCAGCCATTATTTCGCAACTTCTAAACAAGCAGAAAAAAGGAAAAATAGACTTTTGTCTCATGTATTGTGCTTCCATCTAAATCACGATTTATAATCATGAGGCTTCCTCAAAGTAAAATAATAAAGGGATGTTACAGTTTATTTCTAGTTATGAACCAAAAAACCGAATGCCTACCAACAAAAAAAGCTCTTCTGCACCGTTGAAAATAAAAATAACAGGACGAGGAGGAACCCATTCAGAGTCTACAATAAGTCTAGAAACTTCCAGCATTGATCCTGTGGCAGTGAAATATATGATAAGAAAGTGTTATAATCAATCAAAAGAGTGTTAAGTTACTCTTCTTTGGCAAAGGTTTTCCAGTACCCACCAACACATGTGCCACAGTCACCAGCGCCCGGCGAACCAAGTGGACTATCAAAATGGCCATTTATTAGGACCGACGGGTCGGTGTCTTCCGAATCAACTGATGCAATTCTGTCATCCAACAAGAGTGAAGTCATAGTAGATTATAAATACTACCCGAATAAGCTATGCTTTGTTATTCGCAAGTTGGGACATGAACCACAATACGTAGATGGCTGATCCCACATCACAAATTCTTTCGTTCAGAGACAAAATATTATAAACCGTACCCAATTCAATTATATATTTGAAAATTAAACACCAAATATACCTCATTAATATATTAGTGTGGTCTCGATATCCCAGTGATATGCTATGGCCCAGAAACATCATATTAAAGGAACCATCGACAACGGTCTCCTCGACCTCGATTCTGCGTGATAAACAACTTCAGCGAATCAACAATCAAACTTCAACTAACAAGAAGCACATGCAAATACGATACAGCGGACCACTCCGTCAGTATAAAACAACAGAAACAATTCAACGCTAAAAAGCTTCACTAGTTGACATGAGAAACCACGCTGACCGAAATTTAGTACTGGCGCGTTCCTTCATCATCTCCAGCTGCCCCTTTATATACCGAGCAGCTTCTCTTAACCCAGGACGACCCTCCTACAAAGAAAAAGTATAAATGTACTCAAAAGTAATACTTACGAACACATTAAGCTGTTTATTCATCACAAAACAATCATATGTATCTTCCCTTGGACGCGTTAGTGGTCACCAGATTAAATAACCCACACTGAGTAAACTCAAAACAACATATGAAATGAAGTTTCACAGTAGAAACCAAGTTAACAGCATGCGAACGCCGGCATACCTGGCGACCATCGATCTCCTGAGACAAAATTCGCACATGCTCGACCGCTCTGGCTTCGGAGAAACGGTGAAGAGGCGCATCAATTTCGAGCGGCTTAACAAACTTCATGTGAACAATGGAGTGAACCAGCATCGACATGAGGCCATACATGACGGCCAAACAGAGCAATAGCTTAAAGCCAGTCGCATCATCTGAAGTGAACCTCGAGGCCATAGCCACTCGCTGACGATCTGAATCTGAACTCTGCAAAATTGGCGCGACGATGCCAACGTAAAGTAATTTGTAAACTCCAATTTCTCTGTGCCTTTCTATTTATATACAATGATTAAGATGAAGATTATGTGCTAATCATCGGTAAATCCTAGGTAAGCGGCGAATTACAGAGACGATCTGGTTAGAACGACGTCGTAATGATGCGTTGTGGAGGGGTAATTATCTGTTTCGCGTGCGTTTTGATGATAATACGTCCATTCAATCGTGGCCGTTTAAATGACATCATGCGACTTCGGATTTCTGTGGATGGTGACGATTGCGTAGATCGAAAGGGGGCGGTTGGAATTGATATGCATCCAAAAAAGTCTGTTTGGTAATTTAAATGAATTTCAACACTCTGCTTTTCTTTTTTCTTTTTTCTTTTTTCATTTTTTTAAATAAACCTGTTTTTATGACTCTTCCAATTTTTAGTCTTGAAATTTTGAAAGACGTCTTTAAAGTTTTTTTCCTTTTCGAGAACCAAAACGTTTTTTAAGTTGATAATTAATTCTATTTATGCATGGATGTCGTTATGTGTCAATGTCAATTCTAGTTTTAGTTTCAAGTTATAAATTTTTAAATTCAAATATGCAATTTTATTATGATGAGGTTGGTTCAACTTGTAAAATATTTAAGTGAACCTACTGTTTTTTATATGCATTTTATGAATAGTTCAATTTTAGAAATTTAAATTATAAATTGATTGATTTGTTATCCAATATTATTATATATTTTTTTTAAATATGATAGGCATTGTGTGTAGTAATTTTTGTCTAGAATCTCACGATGCATAAAATCTCATAAAGTGTTTTAATATTATAAATCATTTGTTGGACTAAAAATAATATTAAAAAGATTGTGAAACTTGAATGGATAAATAATCTATAAACAAATACAAAAATCAGTGCAAACAAGTGAAAATAATTAGGTAACTGTTCCATATAAATTTAAGTATTTGTTTGACTATAAGTAATATGGACAGATAACGGTGGAATTTACTTGATACACCGTTTATCGTTGTTAATCGGCTTAAACAAGTTATTTCAAGCTTTTAAGTTTGTTTGTCGATTAGTAAATCATAATCAAACATCACAATCTAATTGCTAAACTCGTTTGGAGCTAAAGTTGGATAAACTTTACGTGTTATATTGTCAGTTTGATTCATACCGACATTGCATATACATGTCATTTAAATTCTTATTTACTGACAAATAAATTATGATAACTTTGTTTTAGTTTACTTAAAGCATGACATCAAGATTATTGGGAGGTAAGGTAACGAGTCGCATGGGATGAGCTTAGCATGGATGCCCGATGAGCTCTCAAGTCGATGTAAATGGACTTCCCTCATAGTAAACGAACTGCACCCAAGCTCACAAGGAGCGAGCTCTTAACATTGTTGTCTTATTAACATTAAAAGGTAGCTCACCTATGTAGAAATCAGTTATACAATTGACACGATGGGTAACCGCACGCTTATCATCTAAAATTTACATATTGACTCCACTCAATCGATTATAACTACCTAGCTCAAACTCGCACTAAACTAAGTTTTGGAGTGTTCTTCTTGTTTTTATATGTCTCCCTCTTTCAATTTGCTATAAGGTAGTTCACTATAGTGAAGTTCATGTTGGTCTTCGACGGTTGACACAAATCAGTATCAACATTAATTGTGTTTTAAACATTTTCAAATATAACATTAATACACACAGGCGTGGTGAAATCTATTTGTTCATTTATTTTTTCATTTTATGAATCAAATATACGACTTTTTTTAAGCGTTGGAGTCAATTGAGAAAATTTTTAAACACATTCGCAAATACTTAGTAGACACCATTCTTAAAAATGAATAAATCATACCTTATAATTTAGGAGAACATTCAATTTATACACCCGAACATAAGTGGGCAAATAATTTATAACCATAAAATTTAAATCTTAAACTCGAATAAAAAAAAATTGCAATTTAATAAAATATTTTTGAATAGACAGTAAACTTAATATTCTCATTTAGCTAATTTTATTTTTCACGTCACTAATCATGTGAATATCTTAAATTAGTCAAATTCGAACATTTTGTTGCTAAATTTGAGCTTTCCTTACATACTTGATTTTGTAGTTAGATTTTAGTAGTTCTGTAGTTGAGTATGAAATGTTTTTCCAAAACGATTCTGTTAGTTGAATTCTGTAACCAGAATCAGTTTAAGATGGTAATTGTAATTGATTTGATTTACCCAGCAAGTTAAAAATATAAAATTGTTGTTTTTTCGTTATAATTTAACATTTTATTGGATTAAAAGAAAATAAAAATCAATGCGTTTCGTATTTTCAACGCAACGGTGGAGCGAACCGGCTGGTTAGATGTAAGAACTGGGTTCATCAAGAAACTGTGGCGGGAGATCTCCGGAAAATGTATCGGAAAGCTATAATCTTCCTCACTTTCTTTGTAATCTTCTTCATTTCTTGTTATGTAATCGTCGGAAGCGTCGACATCAGATCATACTTCTTCCCTCTGCTTCAATCTCAGCCAATTTCCTCCTCCCCCTGCGCCGCCGAGCCTCCTCTCAGAGTCTACATGTACGACCTTCCGCGTCGCTTCAATGTCGGGATACTCAATCGCCGGAACTTGGACCAGACTCCGGTGACCGCCTCCACTTGGCCGCCGTGGCCCAGAAACTCGGGGTTGAAGAGGCAGCATAGTGTGGAGTACTGGATGATGGGTTCGCTTTTACACGAAGATAGCGGCGATGGGAGAGACGCGGTTAGAGTTATGGATCCGGAGAATGCCGATGCTTTCTTTGTGCCGTTTTTCTCTTCATTGAGTTTCAATTCACATGGACGCAACATGACCGATCCGGCTACGGAGGTTGATCACCAATTGCAGGTACCTACCGCTTGATTATACTGTTTCAAGTTCGTGGTTCTTCTGGAATTCTATAATTTTCTTGAACCATGGGAATGCTCTCTCTGTGACTTCGTATCATTGGGTTCGGGAGGGCTTTTCCGAGTGGGGTTCTAGTATAATTCTAGAAGGCACTGAATGTATTAGCCGGACCATGTCGAGTAGGTTCCAAATTGATTGCTGCTTTTAGCTGATTCTATTGCAGTTTATGGTATCAATTGTCATGTTTGGCTGGGTTGTGATGATGTTCAATTTCCATTTTCGCTTTGATTTGTGTGCAAAGGGGGAAATCTGTACTGCGATATTTGTTATAATTGACCCATTTTTACCATTTTTGGAATGAGGGAATTTTGAGATCCAGGGATAGACCCGGAGGTTTATACAAGCAAGGAGGGCAAATCTTGTGGTTCCAAATCTTGTCAATTTTTCTGCTTCTTATTAACTATCGCATTAGCTAAACCACGGTAGTTGACTTGTCACTGAAGGGGCAATGAACTTATTGTCAACATATCCACGCTTTGAGAAAACTATTCATCTGATCACGATGTCTTCTTACATTTTGGTACACTCCAGCAGTTGCTTCATGAAACGTAGGTTCCATCCCTAGTCGTTTTTCGAAGAAAGAAACGTTACGTTCGTTGGAATTCTCACCTCAGAGATTTATAGATTTGGGTTCACTTGTAATTGTATTCTTCTGCCTGTCAGCATCTATCTGTCTTACTATATGGTTTTTTTCTTAGTTTAAAATTTGATATTCTCAGGAAATTTGATTTGATGTGTCGTGTAGATAAAGTGAATTCTAATTTGATAGCTTTTGATCATTTGACCGATGTTTATTCAGATTGACCTTGTGAAATTCTTGAGTGAATCAAAGTATTGGCAGAGGTCTAAGGGCAGAGACCATGTCATTCCCATGACACATCCTAATGCTTTCAGATTTCTCCGAGAGCAGATGAATGCCTCAATTCAAATTGTAGTGGATTTTGGCCGCTATCCAAAAGCCATGTCAAATTTGGGCAAAGACGTGGTAGCACCATATGTGCATGTGGTGAGTTCTTTCATAGACGACAACCCTCCAGACCCGTTCGTGTCTCGCAAAACACTGCTCTTCTTTCAGGGAAAGACGTTCAGAAAAGATGTAAGTTTACTGAAGTTTCATGATTGACATGACACATACCCTCCCATTCGTACACCGGGTAGAATTGTGTTTTGATGTGGTATTGTTGGTTACTGATTTTCTATTTAAATCAATATGTTTCAGGATGGCATTATTCGCGTCAAACTGGCAAAGATATTAAATGGTTATGACGATGTTCACTACGAACGTAGTGCTGCAACAGAGAAAAGCATAAAAACGGTATGATGTAGGTGCAGTTAGCTTGTTACTAAATAATTTCTATTTGAATATTATATTTGTATTAGGAAGACTTTATGCATCTACTCCTCTGATGCTCTAAAACTTGTAAACTATCTGATACCTTTAATCCAAACCAAACATCAAAACCTCGTTTCTTATCCAAGCTTCTTTTTCAATTTATTTTGTTATGCTTTGAGTTGAAATCCTGTAATCCTCATGAAAAAATACAAGTTGTTTTTTTATTGCAGTAGTTTTGGATGGTTAGGAAAAATAGTAGCAGTTGAAGAAACAAGATAATGTTGTAAAAAACAGATACTATTTTGGTTTTTTAATTTCAGTTCTGTGGGTATCTAGTGGAATATCTAGGAGTTTGGGCTTTTTCTGTGCCCCTTGCTCGCTAAGGAAAATGAACTTTTTGAAGGGCAAAGTTAGTCTTCTTATGGATTTATCTGAAGTTTAATGGTAGGAAATAATTCAGTGTAAACTCCAGTGTATCTCATTCTTATCTCCTTTTCTGGTAACTCCAGTCTTCTCAAGGGATGCGTTCATCCAAGTTCTGTCTGCATCCCGCAGGAGACACTCCATCATCTTGTCGGCTCTTTGATGCAATTGTGAGCCACTGTGTTCCTGTTATCGTAAGTGATCAAATCGAGCTGCCATTTGAGGATGAAATCGACTACACTCAATTCTCATTGTTTTTCTCCTTCGAAGAGGCGCTACAACCAGGATACATGGTTGATAAACTCCGGCAATTTCCTAAAGACAGATGGATTGAAATGTGGAAACAACTGAAGGAAATCTCCCATCACTATGAATTTCAGTACCCTCCTGAAAAGGAAGATGCTGTGAACATGTTGTGGAGACAGGTGAAGCACAAGCTTCCCCAGGTCAAACTCGCCGTTCACAGAGGCAGACGCTTGAAAGTTCCGGACTGGTGGCGAAGAAGATGAAGACTAGAGCTTTTTTTTCCCGGTTGAGCATCTCTAAACTCTCACTTTTCTAACGATTCACAGTAAATCATCATATTTCCACATCTGTCTTCTGCTGATTTCAATAATCTTCCTCATCTCCAGCATTGTTTGATACCAAATTAGGTATTAGTCACTGTTATAGTTTCAGATCATGGAGGCTTGTACAGACATGTTGAGAAATTTTTGGCCTTTTTTTTTCACTTTTCTTTCTGCTGGATATCTGTAATAGGGAAATTTTTGTATTTTCATTGCTTGGATCATGTCATTGTCCTAAGATCCAAAATGGTTATAGATATTGTATTCTTGCAGTTATACATAGTCAATTGGAATCTTCTGCTTAGGTACAAAATGTTGGCATCATTACGTTGTACTTGATCTTCATTTGCTTTTAACTGTACTTCTGATTTTTGATTATTTGTTATTAGGAGAGCAGGTGGACCGATTAATATATAATATATTTGTTTTAAATATCAAAGGTTCGAATAGCACTGCTATAGTGGAACTAAAAAAAGGTTTAGAATCATATAATAGTTCTTTTTTTTTTAGCAAAATCATATAATAGTACTTAATACTATTAAAGGGGAAATTATAATCGATAGCAACGTTGATGCTTACATTTGAACTTTTTTTTTCACTAGGAGAATGATCTATAAATATGATAAATTTTTTTTGCGATATACACTACTTTTTTTTAAATCATTCATAAGGTATATCGCTGATACTGATACAACAATTTTATATCATTGATTCACCGTATGATTGCTATTATATTTTCAATAACTATTTGAAACATATTCTATTATAACATATATGTTTCCAATTAGGTAAAGAAATCTACTGCTTCACGAAGAATATATGCCTTAATAATTGTAAAGTTCCTCAAATGGTTGTAAAGATTAGACTGCATATTGCTGCTTAATCTTTTCATAAATGAGATTCTTTTGCTGGATTAAACTATATCGGAACTTTATTCGAACCTTAGATCTATAGAAAAATATTTCAATATAAGTTAGGACATAACAAGAGGTGAAGTACGGTTTACCATCGTAGTCGAACATTGAATAGCAGTGAAGCAAGATTTGCTATCGTAGTCGATCATAGACACGTCAACCCAACAGCGATGCACACATAGTTTTAGTTATTTATGTGATTTTTTACTCGAAAGTTGTAATGGGTAAAATTTGTAAGTACCAAGCAAGTTATATATTTTTTTTTTCTTATCTAAATTTTATATGTTTACAAGTTCTGTCTTCTAAGTTCTTCAAGCTGTGAAGTCACTTACGAGAATGTCTTTATCAATCCATTGAGTCCTTCACACTTTTGGTATCTCCAACCTCTCTCCACTCCTACTTTCAGCCTTCTGCCACAAGATTGACTCTGATATTAAAAAAAAAAACAAAAAAACAACTAACAGAATTTAAATAAATAAAAAAAAGGTAGAAAAAGTAGTGAAAAAACAAGCCTAAAATTAGAAAATTGAGGAAAGTAAAATCTTGGTTTTGCAGCAAACAATGTAAAGCAATCCCTGGTTCAAAGTAACGTAGATGGAAATTTTTCTTGTAAATATAAGTCAGAAAAAAACCAACAACATTTGTCTCACTAACATGAATATCTTGTACTCACATGCCCCAAAGACAAGACAACGATTATACTTTTGAGCCAGAAATTTGTTGGAAACATAACTTCAATAAAACCAAGCTACTATTTTATTCATTTAAGGCCGGTGTTGTATACAACCATATGGCTTGCTTGAGAATCAAGTTGAGGAAAAGGCTTTAGCTTTTATTTTTTAAGAGAACTATGAATGAGAAGGACTTGGAATAAGAGAGACCATCTTAATGGGGGGAAGAGAGGGACTTGCTGTCTTAATATTATGGAAGAAGAAATGATGGAAGAGGGAGAAGGGAAGGAAAAAGCTGAGGAGCTAAAATAAAATGGCGATCCTTGAATCCAAAGCATACACAAAACGCACTATACCCACCCTCTCTCACATACACCCTACGCTTGTCTTTTAAGCAAAAACTAAAACCCATCTCTCTCTCTCTTTCTCTTTCTCTTTCTCCAACCCACTTCCAGCTTTTGCCTGCATTTTCAGTTGATTAACTCAAACTTTGAAGGCTAGAGGTTCGGGGAAACACTCCAATCACCAAAGTTCCCAGAAAAGATGGCTTCATTCCAAACTCCTATTGGAATGCGAAGTTCCACTATGCTTGAAACTTCATGTGGATATCTACTCCAGGAGTTGCAGGCATGGATATGGAATTTGTTTGTTCCTCCTCTACTTATTTGTTTAGTTGGACATGTAATATCAGTGGCATTAACTTTAAATAAACTAATGATACACAGATGATTTGGGACGAAGTGGGAGAAGATCAGTTTGATAGAGAGAAGGTTCTTCTGAATTTGGAACAGGAGTGTCTAGAAGTTTACCGGAAAAAAGTTGATGGTGCGAATGTGTCGAGAGCTCGACTCCATCAGGAACTTGCAGAAGCTGAGGCTGAGTTTACCCAACTTCTCTTGTCCCTTGGAGAACGTTCTCTTCCTGGACGGGTACGCCATGATTATCCTCTAAACCTGTTCCATCAGTTGAAATCATGACTTAAAAATATGCAACTATCATAATATAATCATAGCAGCAGTCATTTTTATATTTGATATGATATGTCCCGAGTTCTCACCCAATTGTTTGTGTTGATTGGACGTGTCTGATCAGCCAGAAAAGATGGCGGGAACTTTGAAAGAGCAGCTTGATTCAATAACTCCAGCTCTGAGGGAGATGCGGCTGAGAAAAGAAGAGAGGATGAAACAGTTCAAAGCCGTACAAGGACAAATCCTGAAAATTTCTGCAGAAATAGGGGGTCAATCAGAGTGTGATGACTCGTCTCCTGTTGTCATAGTGAATGAGAATGATCTCTCTCTGAAGAAACTTGAAGAATATCAGAATGAGTTACAAAGACTTCACAGTGAAAAGGTGCTAATTTCAGCCATATAATTAAGATTCTACTATAAAATAGAAGCACACGCTCACTATTTTCAACTTCTAAGTTCTTTTACATACCAGTTTTTTTGGATTTTTTTTTTTGGATAGAATGAAAGGCTTCAGAGAGTGGAGAAATATATAGAGACAGTCCACAAACTGTCTGCAACACTGGGGATGGATGCTTCCACGATTATCACCAAGATTCATCCAAGCTTGGATGACCCATCTGGAATATCAAAGAACATTAGCGACTCCATTTTAGAAAAGCTTAAGCGCACAGTGGAGTCTCTTAAAGAAGAAAAGCAGCAACGGCTTGAAAAGGTGAGGAAACTTATACTTACCCAACAACATATTTATGCTACATCCCCAGGAGATAAATATAAGTAGTAGCACAATTGTTCAAGGGTATCAAAATCATAAAAGCATCACAAAGTGAAACATAGCTGTTATTGTTGTATCAAAAGCACAAAAAATCAAAAAAACCAAGTGAAGCCAACAGTTACAGTATACCTACACTACACTTAAATCTAATGGTTTGAATCTTCAAATTGCAACTGTTCCAATACTGTAAACAAATCACTGTTTGATAAATTTCTGAAATGTTTTCCGCAGCTTCACAAACTTGGGAAAGCATTAACAAACTTGTGGGATCTTATGGATTCACCTTATGGTGATCGCAGACTGTTTTCCCATGTAACTCGTCTGCTATCAGTCTCATCGCCAGAAATATCTGATCCCGGGAGCCTTGCAGTATATATAATCGAGCAGGTACCATATAGTATATACAACATGTGGTAAAGGTAAATAGAAAATATAATGAATTAGGTGACAATTTTGTGAAAAAAAAATATTCTAGGCTGAGGCTGAAGTCAAGAGACTTGATCAACTAAAAGCAAGCAAGATGAAAGAGCTATTTATCAAGAAACAGAAGGAGCTGGAAGACATATGTAACAAATCGCATATGGAGATACCTTCAAGATCGGAAATGGAAAAAATAATAAATCTCATTAATTCTGGTACAGTGTGCAATGGCATCAATGCTAAAGAATATCATGTACTTTATACAAATCAAAAGTAATTCAAAAACTGACTTCTATGTACTGCAAAAGGGGAAATTGACCATGCCAATCTCCTCACAAGCATGGATGAACAGATATCAAGAGCAAAAGAAGAAGCATCTAGCCGGAAGACTATAATGGAGAAAGTGGAGAAATGGATGTTAGCATGTGATGAGGAGCGCTGGTTGGAAGAATATAGCATGGTTGGTAACTTTCCTGCAATTATGTAAACACAATTACTTTACTGTAATCTTAATCATAGATATTAAATATACAAATGAACTTTCAGGATCAAAGCCGATACTCAGTCAGCAGAGGTGCTCACAAGAATCTCAGACGTGCAGAACGAGCTAGAATAACAGTCAACAAAATTCCAGGTAATATCAGCAATAATTTCTATGAACTGCAAGGAAGGCTTTAAAGATGGGTTGTCTGCTTAAATTGGCAAGACCATCTTTCACTACAGTATCTTTCCCGGCCAAAGAGATGTGAGCTTCTTGAAATTTGAACATATAAATAGGATTTTAGATGACTTCACCATCTCTCTACTCTTGAAAATGATGTAAACTGCAGCTTTGGTGGAATTGCTTTTGGTAAAGACTACGAGTTGGGAGGCAGAAAGAAGTAAAGTGTTCTTGTATGATGAGGTAAGTTATATAATTGCCTGCAACAATTATGTCGTTTCTCATGTGGTAACCATCATTTGAGAAAATGATTCTAATTCTCATAAATGATCTTCTAAAAGCATTCAACTAAGAGCCTAAACTAGTGCGACGTTCAAGGTAGAAAAAGAAAATCAGAAGCAGAGACATATATCAATTGAGATACGTGCCCAGGCAATTTCAAATAAAATGAATGTAGTAAACACACAAAATTCCCAAATTTTAAGCATGTAGAGAATCCGTGACTTCTCCATAAAAGAAATACTGGTTCTTATTCATGTCACCCTGCAAAAAATACAAAGTTATCACTTATTATCCCCTTTTCAGGTGCCTTTGCTAGCGATGTTGGAAGAATACAATGCCCTGAGACAGGAAAAGGAGGAGGAGAAGAGGAGACTAAGGGTAAGTAAACCGGACACGTTGCACTGCAGCAAACTTTAAATCTGAATCTGCTATCTAAAACATGTCAAAAGCGGATCTCTTTTTCCCCCACAACAACGTCTCATAATTTGAACTACTCTGCTGCAAAAGCTAATTTACCAACTGCTCGTAGATGGTGTGGTTTCAAATGATGGTTTTTCTATCAGGAGAAGAAAAAAGTGCAAACCCAGGTTGTAATCGAGCCAGAAAACTTCTATGGACCCAGGCCAAGCACCAGCAGTCGGCGTCTTTCAAATGCTAGCATTAATGGAGGTTATAGCAATGCCATGGCTTTGAACAGAAGGCTTTCTCTAGGAATCCAGCAATTGGGATCAAACAGCATGAATTCAGCAACTCAAGGCATCTCATTCATAAAGGAGGGGAAAGTCTCACCTGGACAAAATATGACTCTTCGACACACCCTTGTTTCTCAGGTCAGAGATGAAACAGCTTCAGTGGTATCCACATTTTCTGGCCCAATATCCCCTTAGAGTCTCACTACATGACTTCAAGTTCAAATGTCACTGAAAAAGATAATCCCACAGAATAAAGTTTGAGAGAACCATTCTAGCCTGCGAATAAGCTTATTTCTTAACCGAAGATAGAGAAGATACTCGAGTATTTATTCTATCTTTAAGTTTTTTTCTTCTTCAAGTGAATCTTTCCTGTACAAACCTCATCTAGGTCCTCAAAATAATGTTTATACTTAGAGAATGAAAGTCAACCTCCCCGCCCCTCATTTTGATTGTCTACATTGTATTAAATTTCATCTTAATTGTGTCTATCTATAGTTTTGAGCTTTGCCCTCATTGTGCAATACCTAGATGGCATGTTCTTGAAATGACTAACATAATATTCATCGCGTTCAATAACAAACAGATTTTCTCATCTAATGATAAAATATAGACTTCCTTGCATACAAACGCTAGAAAGTAAAAACTATAAAATGTGCTTTGTGAGCTTTTGCCTGTTGAATCTCGAGCGCCTACGACTCGTTGTTCTCATCCGACGTTGTCTTCGCTGGCTTGCGAAAGAAATCGTCGATTCGACGGGTTCCCTCGGGAGCTGCTTTGTCGGCGGCAGTGCGGGTGCGATTCTCGTTCTTCGCCGGAGCATCCGACGGCTGAGGTGGAAGAGGTAGCGAATCGAGGAGAAAATCACTGATCGGTCGATGCCTTTTGACGGCGATTCGGATGTGTTCAAGCTTAACTGTCTTCCGTTTCTTCTCCGTGGCGACTTCTGCAGACTTTTCAGCGAGAAGCTTCAGGAAGAGATCGGTGGCGCATGAGACAAGAAATAGTGCTTCAGAGTTCACTTTGCATACGTCCTTGTCCACCTTCATTATCTTCTTGACTCGTCCGGTCGGAATTTCGGGACGGATAGCCTCCCCGGACTCTTCTTCGGCCATGGCCGGAATCGGCAAGAACTCGATGGCTGAAAAATGGCCTTCCGTGTAGCGCAGATTGATCAGATGATGCAGATCAATGGAAACCTGGGGATTTTGTAGTGGCGGGAAGATGGGGCTCGAATTTTCTATCTGACGAAAATATCCCCGTAGTATTGTTTGGCTCTCCAGGCTTGGAGCGGTCTTTTCGAATTGTCGTAGGGGTTCTTTGGGCATTTAACTAAACCGCAGTTCGTCCTTCAGGAGTTTTTCCCGCCATAATTTTTTTTTTCCTATTCTTTACTTGTACAAAATTAGTGGGTAATATACTTGACGAGTTTGTTTGTTTAATATTTAAAAATTCAAAATTTCGATCATAGCTTTAGATTTTGAGCTATGCTTAGAGTATGAGTTTGATTAAGTGATATAGTTTGCCATTAATTTTATAGTTTATAAATTTCGGTAAAATATACCTGTAAACAATTACATTTTCATTATTGAATTTAGCATAATTCAATGACTACTAGATATATGTATGTTTGTTTAGAATAGTTACTTCTAGTATTTTCATTGGAGTTAGTAATGTAATTGTTATTTTAATAAATAGTATGAGTGTTTGTTCCAAATTTAACTAAATTTAAAGTTATTTGTAGTGAGACATTCAATGTGACTTTGTCTATTTGTCCTGTGTGTGTAATTGGTCATTTTATTGTGATCGCCTTGCACCTCGTGCCAACATATGATTGGAATAAATCTCGTTTATATCATTAGTTTTGAACTTTCAATCTCATCCTGTAGTTCAATTGATGAGTGCTCGATCAACAAGATATACAAATATATGTTTGGATCGTGTACGATGTCGTCCACACTTATTGTCTTTTATATATACAAATTTTCTATAATAGGTTCGATGTTTCTCTATATAAAACATAATTCTATTGAATAAGTACATAATTAGTAAAGTTTCTTTCTATCTCGTCTCCATTTTAAAAGATTGGGTTATGAAAAATATTCAATCAAGGATCGAGAACCACGTTGCGGTAATCATAATGGAACATACCAGAGATGCATCATATATTGTTAATAAAACATATGTACAGGTTGGGCATTTAGGTATTCAACCCTATTTTAGTGGAATAATGTACTCTTTATTCCATCAATTGGTTTGCATATTACAATAACGTTCAAATGACTGTTCAACGTACTTTTGTCTCTGAATGGTTGAGAAAATGTAAGTCTCTTTATGTTTTCTCTTATATCTATCATATTTAGCTACATAATAATGTTGTCACCAACGAGGCACCGTTATCCACTCAATATATATATATATATATATATATATATATATATATATTAATATAACATGTAAGGTGGATGATTGAACTCACAAGTCATAACCTATTGGTTTAAGATAAATGTCAGTTACCGCAGAGCTATCTGCTCAAGTTATGCATAAATAATCAATTATGTGCTTATTCCATAGGTATACAAACTCATCAAACAAAATAAAACAATGGTTTGTTTTGTTTGCAAAACTCAAAACATCAACCATAGTTAGTTTTACTATTATATGAACTATCATATACCAAATTTTATTTTATCGACGTATATCAATGATATAGTCTATCATGTGTAAAGTATATCAATAATATGACATGTGAGTAATGAATGTTTGCTATGAGTAGACTACTTTATAAAAGATACCTGAGTGGGTTTGAGTTGGTTTTCCATTTATTTATTTAACACATCTATAAATCTATAATACTTATGCTATATTTAGAATTAATTAGTGTGTTGGTATATTAGAAATTACTAAAATTTTAAAAAGTACGGTAAATAATTAACACAAACATAATTCAATTGGTTAATCGGTTAAAAGAGGGGAGATTCCAATCCCACCAGTTGTGTTATTGAAAAAGTAAAGCCATACATATGGATCATGGATGCAAGAGATTTATCATCTATGTGATAATTGATTCGAACTATTTTTCAGAATTACGGCAATAATATAATAAATAATAATAATAATAATAATAATATATGTCGACAAGATCACCGACTTGTCGGCTCCAGTCAGCAGGTGAGTCTCTCGGGTAGTCGGACGCGCTCTGTCGCCGTGAAAATACTCAAGAATTTTCCTCCCGCTGTTTTTGCCACAGAATGTAAGTCTCTCGCAAGTCAAATTTCTGGTCGTCTTTCATCAGATCGTCACTTAGGAAATTGAAAATTTTCGCATCCATGGGGCTAATTGTTCAAGCTCCACACAATGGATATAATTGCGATGCCCTAATTTGTGGTGCGACAGGAGGGCTTCCATTAATCGACCTCCGACGCCCGAAGCCGAGGATGATCGAGATCAGCAGCTTACTTTTCAAGAAACAATCAATATCAAGGTCTGCATTTTTCCTCGGTGTGTTCGTTTTCTGTAGGACCTTGATTGAATTTCCTTGTTTCTCTGTGCATAGCTGATTGAAAGTGGCGAAAAAGAGCGGCTCAAAGAGCTCTTGAGAGAGAGGCTTATCGAATGCGGATGGAAAGATGAAATGAAAGCCCTTTGCAGGTTTCCTCCATTCACTCTTTTTCGTGTTAGCAATTTAACATGTTGTTCCGCACTTCATAATTCATGTGTGATCATTTCTGTGCTGCTGTTCCATCGTTAAGGGTGATAGTATATTTTCAGTTTAGGTACAAATAAGTACGTCTATTAATCGTTAATTAACGAGAAATTGTTGAAAGGAAAGTTCCAGTATGCCCATTTCTTGTCAGTAGAGCTGGTGATATTTGAAATGATGTCCTAAAAATCTGGACGAGTAAGGCAGTTCATGGCTTGATGGGTGAAGACAGGTCTAAGATTAATTAAAATGGCCATTTGAACTGAACTAATTCAAGTTTTGTGTGATTTAAGATTCTTTGCAGGTCTTTTACTAGCTCTTCAATTGGACCTACTTATGCTCATTTTAAGTCTTTCATTTCTTGAGGCTCAGATTTCTCTCTCCCTATTGTTTCTCCAGGGCATATGTAAGGAAGAAGGGAAGGAACAATGTCAGTGTCGACGACCTTGTGCAGGTCATTACTCCAAAAGGCAGAGGTTGGTTTTCACTTTCCATTTTAGAAGTGGTTGCTATCAGTAACATTTATCATAAATATCGCAATAAATTTTTTTTTTTTATAAATCGACCTGAAAAAAAAATTGTATTTTTTGTCTAACAACTTAAATAAGGTATAATGCAGCAGACAATTCTAGGCTTATGGCATTGCAATTTGCAATAAGTCCCCTCACATTTCTTATTAAATTATCAGCTTCTTGAACCAATAAACTGCTCATTCTGGAAGTTGTGGTTTTGGTACATCACACTACCCCCTCTACATGGAAAGAAAAACGATATTTCATTCTACTGCAAATACTACACATGATCATTCGACTTCTAACACTAACCACCAGTTCTCCACATTTGATCGCCTTTTCTTTTATGGTTTAAATTGTGTACGATCCAATATGTATATTGTTATATCGAGTGCGTGAAATCATGAAGATTGTGAGAACCCAGTTCTTTTGGTGATCACGGTGGTCATTCTTGCTGTTTGTTATCTTTTTATTTCTTGTGTGGTTAAAGAAAAGAGACGAGACTTCAGATGAGGATTCTACATATGCTTTATGCTGATAAGTGCAAGAGTTACAATCAGATGTTTAATGTTTAATTTGCACCCGTATATTTTCAATAAATAAATTATGATAGCTTTCTGATAGCCACTAGTGATTTAGATACTACTGTGAATAAACTGTGTGGTCATTCTGGCTCTCGAGTAGAAAGGATCCTTGATATGATACCTTCTAAAAATTACCAAACATAATCAAGAAAACTCCATATTTATGTATCCTATAAAGGCTCCAAAGTTAAATCCTTTCATGATATAGCATGAGGTTAAACAAACTTCCCCTTCATATAAACCCGACTTCATGTGCTCGCCACATTCATTGAACACTTTTACCCCACATGCTCAAAGGTAAGAGACGAGTCCTTTTGTACTAGGAGATCATAGTGTTATCAACCTCATGAAAAGTCAACAACCATAGGAGAACCTTTACCTTTGAAGATTTCCTTCAAACCAAATCAAATTTCAAGTAGTAAAATCACAGGTATACACAAAAATTTCGCCCAGAACAAGTAGACCAATAATAATGCCTGTCTTTTAAGTTACAGAGGTAAATTCCTGTTGGAGTAGTTAAAGCAATATATATTCAAATTTGAAAATATGAGCCAATAATAATTAAGAAGGCACTTACCTTAACACCTAATGAAGTTTGATTTACACACCATTTCCAAGAACCAGCTTTTAACAGAAAGAAGAGTCATCAAGGGGGTTTTTATATTGATTTTCATGGAGGAGAATTCCACCCATTATCTTGCATCCCATACATGTTTTCAAACTGTACCTAGGGCAACCTCCAGAGGAGATCTCCATAACCATATGCCCATTAAACCTCCATAAGTTCCGGTTGATTTCGTGTTATTAACGTTTAGAAGTATTTCCTATGAAAGTGAATTGCATATTGTGTTAAAAACGTATTCACAGTAATGTTATTTGTCTTGCAGTACTCTGATTTGATTACATGTGTACCTTTTATTATCTTCCTATTTCATTTAAGTGTTCTTCTGGTTCTTCTTGCTAAATTCACCGTTGACTCTGGTTCAAATGATGTTATGTAGCCTCAGTTCCCGATTCAGTGAAAGCTGAGCTGCTGCAGCGGATCCGATCTTTCCTAGGATCAACAGCCATCTGACGTACACACAAGATGTACACACAAGATGATCGCAAGTAGCCGAAAAGTATCTTCTTCATACCCTAATTAACCTGCTAAAACCAATTATTCTACACTATGTATGGAACTTGTTTGGACTAATTACTCAGAATTAGATAGCTTCTGTTGGAAAATCCAAGTCGAGTTCCTTTTTCGGGTTACGGATTGGAGGATGTGGTACCATGTAAACTTCACGGATTGGAGGATGTGGTACCATGTAAACTTCACACGCTGTCAACTGAATCCTGATTGGTGGTGTTTTATTGTATGATGCAAGTAGTAAAGCTTGTAGTTTGAGTTGGCAAATACTCTAGACACTGTTTTACCCAAAATTTGGTCAGTTGTAACTACTTACTGGGTCTACTTTGATGTGATATTGTATCTTTCAGACTCCTCCAATTGTTTATAGCTGCAACTGCCAAAATCTTAATTCTTATCAACTTCTCTGTTGTGGCTTCCATATAAAACTGGTACAAACTGTTGGTCCCCCATGTTAAAATTATTTTTTGTTAAAGTATCTGCTTATTATGTTCTTCTCTTTGTTAAGCTGGTCGTCGAGAGCACGGTAATTAGCACTTACTCATTTCTTCGATGTCGAAGGTTCAAACCTCTATAACACCAATTTATTGTACTTAAAAAAGAATACATGCAAGGATATATTTATGTAATAGAATGTCGTTTTCGATAAGTCATTGTTTACTAATTTTATGAATGAATGAAAATTGATTTTCAATTTGTGGGATTCACGACAAAAATTAGGAATTCTCATGTTGATTGATTCCTTTAAAAGGGGTAGAAAATGGTAATTTTATTCCATTGTTTTGATAGGTCTTGCTAATTTGAATTAACTATTAATTATTTGTATTTTTAAGCGGTATTATAAGTTCGATTCATATTTGTTTTAAAAAAAGGTTTGATTTCATATTTTTAACCTTGTGAGCATTATTCGTGGTAACACTTCCGATTTTGGTTTCAAATCGGAATATATCAACAACTTTTTTTATTTTTTGCTTTAAGATTTACTTTATTTATTCCAACTTAAAAAATAAATCAAAATCTAGGTTACGAAGAAAAATATAGTTAGAATGCAAATATAATCAGATAAGGGTAGAAGGCAACAACTCGAAAAACAATAATATTTGAAATATGGATTACTGCAATAATCACCTCAATGAATATTGTAAATGTAGATAAGATATCGATTAGCATTCTTAAGACTATGTTTAACATGTCTTTGAGTAAAAAAAAAACGTTTAGTAGTTCGTTAAAAATTCAACGGGCTTTTAATTTTGTATTTAATATGTCATCGGTCAATTAGACATTTTCTAAAATTTACGAACTCATTCGATAGAAAATCGAAAGGTATTAAATCGTATGTTCAATAGATTTGTGTATTTTTAAAAAATTTCTAAGGCTTATTAAACACAAATTTAAAAATTAATGAGCACATTATATACTATTAAAGTTAGAATCAATTAGGTACTTAGATAGGGTTAGATACAACATAGCGTTTAAAAAAAAATCTCCATTCCCTTCGGTGAAAAAAAAAGAAAGAAAAATTTTCGAGTGGGCCTAAAAAGATGGGCCTGGTTAGACGAATTCCGGCCCAAATAAAAGCTCCGTGGCATGGAACCCTACTGGCTGTGTACCGGGTGCCATATCCACGTGAGTCAGAGAACATTGGAGACTGGTGCGTTCTCAGTTGTCTTCTCGGACCTTAAATCTGACTTTCTGGGGTCGCCTCCCCCTATTTCTGTTTCTCCGAATCCTTCATTCGTCAACCATGGAGTTTTCTCAGGAGGACTTTGATCGCCTTCTTCTCTTCGAGCACACTCGAAAAACCGCCGAATCTAACTACGCCAAGAACCCGCTCGATGCAGATGTATCTCTTTATTCCTTCATATTTTATTCGTTTGTTTCATGTATCATATTCTTTCGCTATCTGATTTCCCTTACACTTTAATTTCATCAGTTTCTGTTACATCCTTCCTATTTAGTTCAAATTACTGTTACGGGGAAGGGGGCTGGATGTCGTTAGCTAATGAATATCATTATTTAAACTGCATTCAGTTCGAGCGGTTGAAAATAGTTTTTTCTTTCTTTCTTCAGAATTTGACCAAGTGGGGAGGGGCACTGCTTGAGTTATCTCAATTTCAGAATGCTGCTGATTCGAAAGATATGATCAGAAGTACTTTCATTTTCCCTTTAAATGTTTGAGAGCCTGCATTGGTTGTATTATGCTACGAGGAACTAACATATAGAAATGAAAACAAACCTAATCTGATGGTGCAGGCGCTGTTTTGAAGCTGGAGGAGGCTTTGGCTATTAATCCCACGAAGCATGATGCTCTATGGTGTCTGGGAAATGCCCACACTTCTCAAGCATTTCTAACTCCTAATGCAGACGAGGCCAAAGTTTATTTTGATAAAGCACGTGACTGTTTCCAGAAGGCAGTAGATGAGGTGATGTATTTGAATTTAATCGAACCAATACGACTTCTGAAACTCGATCGTTTTCATTGAATCTAAATAGTTTGATATTTTGTTTTCCTCAGGAACCCAGTAACGAACTTTATTGCAAGTCTTTGGAAGTCAGTGCAAAGGTGATGATATGATATAATATAACACTGTCAAGTGTCACTTAAGCCTCAGCTTGTACTACTTAGAATGTACTTGTATATATTGCTGGGAAGTGAATCATTTCAGATATACAATGTACTGTGGAGCACCTATTGGTTTCTTTAAACTTGATGGATGTGGTAGTTGGGATTCAGGACAGCGTGATATTAGTAACTAGGGAGTCCACTATCTGAAAGTTCGTATCCAGTCTTGACTGATGTATATTGATTCTTACTGTTAGTTTTCCATTCCTTGCTCTAGGCTTTGGGGTGTGTTGCCACTTGCATAATAGAGTTGAGTTAAGATTGGATTGAGGATGATGACTTCCATTAATGAGGTAGGTTGTGCTTTTGTGGTAGAATCCTCTCCCTTCTCCTCTTCGTTTGCATGTCATTGTTCCCAGAGTCTTATGGAAGTTTCTCTTGCATGGTTAATGAATTTTAAGGTTGAAAATATGCCATCAAATCATTTTAGGGTTCTAATATTTTTCAACATCTGTTTGGAAAGAAATTTGATCAGTTCGTAAGAAAGTTCAGAATATTTTTAAGTATGGTTACTATAAAATGTATATTATTTCAGAAGACCAATGGCATGTAATCATGTTCAAGCTGAGGTCGTGCTCTCAAGATTCAAGATTTACTTCTTCTAATGTTTCTGCTTACAGTCTTTGTAGAAATGGCTAGAATCTCATAGACCAATGCTACTGCTGCAATATCTCGGTAGTTTGGTGTTCAATATATATGGGTTCACGTTTAAAGAAAATTTGACTAGTCTTGGGTGGAAACTGTCGATTCTTGGCTTCTGGATGGTGTTCCTTGTCTAACTCCTTTTGTAACTAAACTTCTTAGATGGTAGTCCTTGTCTGGCTGGGTCTTTTTGTAGTTGTACTTATTTTGTGATTCAAGTCAATGACAGAGTTATGGGAGAATGTGAATTTGTTTCTTGTAAAAATGAGAAAAAAAAAGTCATATAAGGATGAGTAATGAGAATAAGACATGGATATTTCTCCCATCTAGGATTGAGGAGTTGCTCGTTCTTTATTGTATATTTTCAGTTAATTTATAGCCGACAGTTTCTAAGGGGATGCATAAAGTCGAAGTATGGCCATTGCTGAATATCTGATCATTCTGTTGTCTCAGGCGCCCGAGTTCCATTCGGAGATCCACAAGCACGGGAACAGTCAACAGAGTGCAGGGCCTTCAGGCGGGGAAGCTACTGCTGCTTCAAACCCAAAGGTCATTTATCTTGGATTTTTTTTCTCCCAATTTTGGTAAATCATTTGATCTTCCTGCTAATAAGGGGGTGCTTGTTATTTTCTTTCTTGTGTGGGACAAACACCAGAGTTCCAAGAAGAAGAGCAGTGATCTCAAGTATGACATATTTGGATGGATCATCCTTGCTGTTGGAATTGTTGCATGGGTTGGAATGACGAAATCCCACGTTCCGCCCCCTCCTCCGAGGTGAGACTTTTTGATTCTGCAACCGCAAATTTGTTCTACTGGATAGTGTTCTTGCTGAAAATGCCCCCCATGGAAGTGCTGAACAAGATACAGTGAAGAAGGATCTTGACATTGATGCACAATGCCTGCCTTACCCCTCCTGGTATTCAACTCACAAGTGCTTCTCATTTCTAGTGCGCTAGGTGTTAGCTTCGATCTTCTATTTTTGCTTAGTTGATAATTAGCTGAAAACTCTAATATGCTGTAGCGGTTTCTGATTAAAGAAAGAAAAGTAAAGAAAATATTTGCTGTAGACTCTCGTAGTTGGTTGAATACCATATTATTATTTCGGTTTGGTTCGACTTGTTGTCTTTTGATTTTCTCGTACGATTCCGACCAGGGGAAAGTTTCCCTGTTTTTGTAGTTTTATTACATTTTGATGGCTGGTGGTGGTTGTAAGTGTAAGCGGATCAGTTTCGGGTAAAATCGATGTTGAAGCCAATGCTGAAGCTAACCTTAGCAGAGCGTGTTGTACATGATCATGAAGAAAATTATCATCATTATTGTTTTTAAAAATTGTGTATGAAATTCCTTTCTGGATTTGATGTATCAAATCAATTCTCAGTTTTAACAATGATTAAAGAAAATATTGTTAAACATGTTCGGTTTTGCTCTTCTTTTCAAAGAGCTATTGAAAAACGCACCTTATCAAGAAACCCACAATGTTACATGAATGTCCTTTTCTTCCTCTCTTTCCTTGGTTGTATTCTTTTACATGATTTCAAACTTTTATTATTATTAATTAATAAAAAATACAAGTATTTAATATATATATATATATATATATATTTGTCACAATGCACATTATTCTATACTAAAAAGACTAGTATTTAATATTTATTTTTAGTTCATTCTGGTCTCTTTACTTTCAAAACGTTTATTTTGGTTTTTTACTTCTTATTTTAGTTCTTGTAATTTGTAAATGTCTATGTTGGTTTGGTAGTTTTTAAAAAGCAATTTGGTTTATTTATTTTTATTTTTATCTCATTTTCTTTAATCATAATTTTAATATAATATTTCACTCATTCAATTTTGGAAAATCTAGGCATAAATTTGTATAAAACGTTTTTTTAATTGTGCATATATTTTGTGTTAAAATTTTGTAAATATAAATTAAATTAGTCACCTTTTAAAAGTACAACTTATGAGGATTAAAATAGACAGTTTTAAAGTATATGGATTGAAATGACAAAAGTTAAAATTATAAAGAATAAAATGAACAAAATTAAAATTATAAGGAATAAAATGAAACGTTTTAAGAGAATTAATGAACCAAAATATATTTAAACAAAAATAAATTTATCGAAATTAATAACCATTAATAAAACAAAAGAAAATGCATTTGTACAACAAATTGTAGCAATACAATACAGGAGCTTGGCCCAACGACCAGCGTACCAATTATTGCCCTGATCTGATCCCTACACGTGGCGAAAATCCACAAGACCACGTCGGGCAGATTAAATTCAAAAGTTGATGAACGAACGGCCGAGGAGCTACCGCGGAGGCAGCTTCGTGTCCCTGTGCGGCGCTCAATTTTTGAAATTTCAAAAAAAAAGATTCCCCCAACGAGGCAATAGCTGTGCCAAATTTTCACCATCGGCCCCCTACTTTTCGATATTCCCGAATACCCTCCCAATAGTTTAGCTTTATTTCCATTAAATACACCAAAACAAAATTTTCAGACACGCCATAAATTTTAAAAAGTAAAAAAATAGTAAAACGAACTGAAAATTTTTTAGAGAGAAAAATAAAGTCCTTGCAAACTGGGTAACTACAGCAATAAAATATAAATTGGGGCTTGTCTTAAAAATTCAGGAAATAAAGGTTCCTATCAAGGGGAACAGAAGTCAATTTCTCAGAGCGACTAATCCCTTCAAAATAAGAAATAAAATAAAATAAAAACTTGGCAATCGAGATCCATTAATGGAGTATTGTCCAAGTCTCCCTCAACATAACGTGTCAGTAAAACGTGGCGAGTATCGTAATTTGGACGTCAACCGCGAGTAGGTAAAGGACGAGCTTCCCCAAGCCTTAAAAAAAGATTAAAAAATAAAAATAATAAAAATACTTATTTATCTTCTCATCCTTTTGTCCGAACGAAAATAATTTTCGATCCCTCTGCTTTCCCTCTCTCTTTTCGCTTTCATTGGAGGGAAAAACCTCCAAACTTCCAAAATCGAATCCTCTGTTTTGCTTTCTGCAAAACCAGACTAGGGTTTCCACTGATTGTTCGAGCTTCAGCTCGATCTCTTGTTCAATATCTTTCTTGAACTGTTGTTCTGGTCCTTTTTCGGTCCGCTATCAGTCAAAGCAAGCAAGCTGATCCCCGCTTTCTGATCTTCTTCTGGTTAAATTTTCCCTCAGGTGCTTATTAACTTTGATTTCGTGGCTTTGAGCGTTAGATGTTGCTTCTGTTTGCTTCCTTTAGCTTTCTTGAACTCGAATTTTGGTATCATTTTTAGATTCTAATTTGTAATGATCTCGAGCTTGCTGCGTCATTTCTGTTATTTGAGACAATGGGTTACGGGTTATGTTCATTTGTAATCACTGCTTTTTTAAGGCTTATTAGTTTAATTCGAATCTCGAGGATGTTTTAATCAATAATCTACTTTTAATCATACCGAAGTTAGTCATATTTGAAAGTTCTTGACGTAAACCCTAAAACATTTATGAATTTAGATATCTTCTATTTAGCTCTTTGTATCTGAAATGGTCTCATTGGTCTGTCCTATGATTTATTGTGAGTTTCGTTTTAAATGTACTAGTCTGCAATTGCGTTGGTGGTTTACTTCTTGCATACATGATGCATAACTGGGTGTTTCTAAAGGAATTTAGCTTTGCTCTGTGGAAATTTCCGTAGTACGTAATTTCCAGCTCTAATACTATTAATTATAGTGATGAGCTGTATTTAAATCAGTTTCATTTGGACGTCTCTTCTTTAGATACTGTCATTTAGGTCGATGTATAAAGCGCTTGGAGTTCTATTCTTCACTACATTTTAACTGGCTTTCATGTGTACTACTACTCACTAGTGATTATATGCTCTGCTTTAAACTTTTGTATTTATTCAATGCTAAATGTTATTGTTTATTTCAAGTTTAGAATATTGATCACGTGCTTGGTCTGTAGTGGCTCCATGGTAAGCTAATACTCGATCAATGTAAACTAATTATTTTTCCAACTTTTTTTTTTGCTAACTCAAATTTTCATTTTCTTTAATTTTACTAATAATCATGCAAAATTGTTTTTTTTTTGTTTAATATGGAATGAAGTGGCAGTCTTTTCAATCCTGTTTAAGTTATGAAATCTTTTGAAAATAGTTACCTTCTGGTTTGTTGAAAGTGTAGGTCATTGGTTTATTTGATTTTCTTAGTAATTACCTACAGCAATCTCTGCTAATTGTTTGTGAATATTCATTAGCTAATTTATTGATTGCTGCCAAAATTAAGTGGGCACCCATATCGAATGACTTCTTGAGATTGGAACTTCTTCCCAGCAACTTGGAAAATGCAGACGAAGAAAAAAAGTCATGGGAGAAATGCTACCCGAGAGCTTGTCAGTCCCAAGGTTTTACGATCTCAAAGAAAATATTCTGAAACATTACAAGTTGTAGAAAAGAATATTACTGATCTAATAACATCCTCTGCTAGAAAACGTACTCTTGGTAAGCTGCTAAATTCGCATGTAATGTAATTCTTTCACAAGAATTTTCCTTTTCTTGTATGGGTGGTCTGTCAAGTATTGACTGCTCTAAATATTCTAATTGTCTTGTCATCTGGCAACCTGGAATTTTCTTTATGCTGTCCGTCACTTTTGAATATTTTTTTTTTGTTTTTCATTCTAGATCTTATTCAATAGTGGTTGCTATGTAAATATAAGTAAAATTAGTTTAGCCATCTAATTTAAACTTGTTTTTGTCAAATGGATTTATTATAATTATTTCAGATAACCATGAATTTTACCGATCCTTTTACCTTGATTTGATCTTATAAGATTTCTATCCCGCCCTCGAAAAAAAGCAATGTAATTGAAATGAAGTTCTTCATATTAGAGTTAAGTGTGTCAATTTAGTTTAAGAGTTTGTCTCATTTTCAGGTGGTTTTCCATCAGAAAATAATGGAGAAGATGTTTTAACAGATTTAAACATTAAATATGATTTTCTACGCAATGAGACTTCTGGTGCTTGTTTGGACCATGGTACAACTGATGGTGCTACCTTGGGTTTCAAGGTAAATTATTCATGAATACTGCCTAGACTAACCTGCATGCATTTGTAACTTCACGTTGAGGGTTATTTCTTTTCTGGTTTTGGAGGGGAGAATGGTCTCACAATTTATGATGGACGATGCTGCATCTGTAATTCATTTGGCAGGGTTATGATGATGACATTGCTAACTCTGCATCAGAAACCATATTTTCTCCATCTTTTCATGTATCTGCTCATGCTGGAGGGGAAGCTCATAATGGAGGTAGATGATGAAATTAGTTCATCGATGACATTATTTTTCATTGGAGTTAAAATTATTCTATAACATACTTGCTTTTTAACTTGAGGTTTTTTTATTCATTTATTTCCTGTCAGTTGAGTTTATAAAGTTCTTTCAAGGTGGAGATCAAGTGTTCCATTCAGATAACTCAGAATTTACTGTTCATGGCGATCAAGAGATGACTTACAGTAAGACCATATTTACTGTTCTTTGTATGAGATTCTCTGATGACATGGAATTTAGTTGTGCAAAACTGTTAGGTTAAAGAAGGAATCTGTTTACACAATGCAGATACAGGGGATGCAAGTCTATCATCTGAAGTATCAGCTATATATCTTGCCATGAAGAACTCTAAGCTGGAGTGTGTCGATGAGCATGCCCACGATACTATAGCAGCTGAAGTTCACATGCAGGATGATGAATATGAAGAAATAGATGATTTTGATCCTTACTTTTTCATCAAGAATCTACCTGAGTTATCTGCAGTTGTCCCAACTTATCGACCTATGCTACTACCAAAACAGACTCGGAGTTGTCCTCCTACCACCCTTGTTTTGGACTTGGATGGTAACAAGTGTTAACGCAGATATTGTGCTTGTTTCATATGATGAATATATACTGGTTATCCTGAAAGTTTTTCTTGAATACCCCCACTGATTTCTTTTCTAAGTGCTTAGGCTCATTTGCCAATTTTTTACCACGCAATTATAAGTGGTGGGTAGTTGAAGTTTAAAATATAAAGACTTTGTGCATTAATTATTCCAACCCTATTCTTTTGTGCTGATGCTAACGGACATTTTTTTTTTCATTAATTCCGTGTATAGTCAGTTAAATTCATTTAACTTTCTTACATTTAACCTTTTATAATAACTGACCAAGTAACTTCATTTTGCAGAAACTCTGGTGCATTCTTCACTTGAACCTTGTGATGATGCTGATTTTACATTTCCTGTAAATTTCAACCTCCAGGAGCATACAGTTTATGTTAGATGCCGGCCTTATCTCAGAGATTTCATGGAAGCAGTTGCTCGACATTTCGAGATTATCATATTTACAGCCAGTCAGAGTATTTATGCAGAGCAGCTTCTGAATGTTCTTGATCCAAAGAGGAAGATATTTCGACATCGTGTTTTCCGCGAGTCGTGTGTTTTTGTTGATGGGAATTATCTCAAAGATTTATCAGTTCTTGGGCGTGATTTGTCTCGTGTTATTATTGTTGATAATTCTCCACAGGTAACCACGTCTAACCATTTCCAAGTTAGAACTTCAGATGTTTTGTTGGCCCTTTTTCTTTCTGAAGCTTGAAATGTTCTTTATGTTCATTCCTCATTCCAGGCATTTGGGTTCCAAGTGGACAATGGAATACCGATAGAGAGCTGGTTCGATGATCGTTCGGATAAAGAATTGCTTCTGTTACTTCCCTTTTTGGAAACGTTGGTTGGAGTTGAAGACGTCCGACCGCTGATTGCAAAAAAGTTCAACCTTAGACAGAAAATAGCCGCTGCTGTTTATCCTTCACTGAATTCAAATAGAGATCCCTTTGAAAGGCAAGCCTCTAATATGTATTAAAATTTTGTGGGTTGTTGGAATAAGAACGAACGATATTCTCCCTATTTAACATATTTGCTCTCTCCTTAGTATTTTTCGATCTTTATTTTTTCAATCAACAAGAATAGAAAAAGTTATTAGGTCATTAGGATTAATGGTAAAAATGATGAATCTAATATTAGGTGCCAGCGTCGATGAAGTCTAATACTTGGGTATTTGATTTCTTGGGAGAATAATAATTGGTTTGAGGCTTTTAGTTGTGTTCATGTGTTCACAATTTGAATTGAAGAATGTTATCATATGGTAAATTTTGAATTGAAGAGTGCTAAGATTTCTGAATTGTTCGGTAATGTGTTAATTCACTGTTAGTAAATTATTTTCAATTTTGTAAACCATTTTTAAGCATTATATTTGGATAACTTCTTTAATGGTATCGTGTTGTGTGTTAATTTTTTTTGTTTTTGTTTTAAAGAATCTGTAATTATAGGAGGAAGAATAACTCTCAACGGTCACAACTACAAAAAGGAATTGGTGGTCTTTTTTTTTTTTTTTTTTTTTTTAGTTTTGTTTTGAATATTATTTTGGTTTCTTTTTTTTTTTTTTTGAAGATAAATATTACTTTGGTTTCTGGATCTTTAGTTTTGGTTGACATAGTTCAAGAAACATTTTTAGTCTATTCATCTTTTTCCATAATAATTTTAACATGACATTTTACTTTGTTACTTTTTTTTGTAATATAGTCAAAATTTTGCAAGTAGAGATTACATTAGTCAAGTATATGAACTAAAATGAATGTTATGAAATTACAAGGACTAATGAACAAAAATTGGAAGTACATAAATCAAAATCAACGTTTAAAAGTATAGAGATCAAAATAAATTAAAATAAAAAATACGGACCGAAATAGTATTTAAACTTTATTTTAAATATAATTTCTACAACTTTTAATTTTCCGCTTAAGTTAATTACCATTGAAGGAGTTTTAAAAATTGAAAGCAGGTCCTTTAACAATCATTTAATTACATGGGGTGTCCATTCGTAGTAGTTCCATACTTCCATCAACCATTTTCGCTGTATTCTTGTGGTATCCTAGAAAATTTGGTTTTAATAATACCCCAATATTGTTAATTAATAAAAAAAATTGCTTTAACATTCTTAAAAATACTCACGAAAGTAGTATTTTGGTAAAAAATAGAATAATCACGAGCAAAGTGAGATATTGAACTAATATAAAATTTAAATATTTATATAAATGAAAATACCAAATTTTAAGTTGATGTAATATCGACATATATATATACCTTTTGAGTACATATTGATATGATTAAATATCTCTTTTTTTTTGTTGAAATATTATAGAAATTACCTTAGCTAATAAAAACTGTTTTAATTAAGAAGTAAAATTTTAGGACTTGCATTAACGTCTGTAAGCTCAGTCAACCAATGTTGGTTAATTTGTAACCATGGTTAAGATTTCTAATCCGCCTATAAAAGAGTATCCATCATCTTCATCTCCCGCCACATTTCTCATTCGTCTCCTGCCATTTCAAAATTTTGAAACAGCTCTCTCGAACTCGAAGGCATCTCTACTCTTCCGCTTCTCTATTTTCCGTTATCAGCACTGGAAACATGGTGATATGAACAACCTTTACGGATCGTATTTTCTTGCTTGATCATTGATGTCTCGCTGCCTTTAGAATCTCCTGCTCACAGGCTCTTTCTGAAACTAATCTTTTCCTCCAGGTTGTTGCACAGAAATTGAAGGAATCAGAGATCACGGAGCAGGATTCTCTTCTCCTGGTTAAATCCTTTGGAACTTTGCTTTATTTTTTATTAATTTATTCTTGTGTTTTCGAGATAGATTTGAAGTTTTCATCGCGGATAATTGCGGTGACAGAGAGCTGAACTTGAATCCGTTTGTTTGCCTTCTTGTTGAACGTAGATTGTTCTCTTCTCGTTGATCTGATACTCTTAGTTGCCCTAATTTCAACTCCTGCAATATCTTAGAAGTTAGCCATATAGACGAACATGGACATCGGATTTCAAGTATCTGTAAATTGTGACATCATCGAACCTTTATTGGAGATCGTTTCCTTGCATGAATCGGAAATTAAAATGAGTGTTGCTCACTTGTTAGGGATTAGAGTAACTATAGATCATTATGATTTACATACTACTGCAATTCAGGCTCGATTTTGTGTGCTGAAGGGATCGAAAATCACACGATAAAACAAGTTAATCAAATTCTTTTCAACATTTTACTTTCGGCGTAAATTTCTTCCGTAGTATTCAACTTCTTAACTTCCAAATCGATGCTCTGTTTTTCCTTGCCAAACACTCTTACTATGTGAAGAAAATATTTTATGACCGATGATTGTATAAAATTGGATCCGTTAACTTGTTTGTGTTCATTGGCTTCAGACGAGAAATCTACTGCGCATCGCTATATTCAATATCAGTTATATCAGAGGTCTTTTTCCCGAAAAGTATTTCAACGATAAATCCGTTCCTGCTTTAGGTAAGCCGATTTTACTGATAGGTTTCTTCAGTTTTTATCAGTTATCATGCCACCAATTATTATCCGATAATAAGTTCGCCTGGTTAACAGAGATGAAGATCAAGAAGCTTATGCCCATGGATGCAGAGTCTCGAAGATTGATTGACTGGATGGAAAAAGGTATTTCGAGTTAAGCCTTATTTATGATATTTTATGCTTCTCAACTTCTAACCTATTGTTCACTGTTATTTTTGTGTTTCTTCAGGTGTATATGATGCGTTGCAGCGGAAGTACCTTAAAACGCTTCTATTCTGCGTGTGTGAGGCAGTGGAAGGGCCGATGATTGAGGAATATGCTTGTAAGCTCTCTGAAATTTTATAATCTTACATCTCTGCGGTATTTTGGTTGGCAAAATGAAATGTTTATTTCTTAGATATAGAAAATTTTCAGTGGTTCCAGCGAGGTAATGTTACAGATTTCCGATAATTCTTAAGATTGATACTTACTAAGTTCTTGCCTGCAGTTTCTTTCAGCTACTCCAGTTCTGACAGTCAGGAGGTCTCGATGAACGTCACTCGCACTGGAAACAAGAAACAGGGAGGAACGTTCAAGTGTAACTCCACAGCCGAAATAACTCCCAACCAGATGAGGTATGGCTAATCGGAGACCAGATTGCGCAATGTTTGTCTTTTATATATTTTTTTTTCCTAATACTAGCGGGGGGATATGTGACAATAAGTTAAAACTGTAGGAGTTCTGCTTGTAAGATGGTTCGGACACTGGTTCAACTGATGAGAACATTGGATAAGATGCCCGAGGAGGTAAATGCCGAAACGAATTAATAATTTGAATGAGAGCGTTGAAGTTTTTAAAATGAGAATTTCCATTAAGTATTACAAGATACCATGTTTGGTATCAACATGATTGATTTATTTTGTCTCAGCGCACCATATTGATGAAACTCCTCTACTACGATGATATTACGGTATGTTTCTTGACAAGCTCTTCTCCAAAATTATTTAATGTTTGTTTCAATCATTGACTCATTTTTGTACTTTACATTATTAGAGTTGAGAGTAAATTTAACTCTTGCTCATCTCTATTCAATAAACAGAAGGCTATATATATAGGTGCTTATCTTTATTCAATAAACATAATGCCATATATATATGCAATCGTGTAAGCAAACTTGTTACAACAACTAACTACATGTAGAACTAACTAATATTAATAAACCTAATATACATGATATTGTGATGCATTTTTCTTGTTTATAGTTTACAACTACGTTACACTGGCCAACCAACTGTTAATTTGTGGTGCTACATACATACAAGGCTCACGCGTTCACATTCCTACAGTTGAAAAGGAATTTTTCTCCTTCAAAAAAATCCTCGTTCGGAGAGATTAGTAATTACGATTATCTAATTGCAGCCAGTCGATTATGAACCTCCATTCTTTAGGAGCTGCAAAGAGGAAGAGGCACATCACCCCTGGAGTAAAAATCCATTAAAGATGGAGGTTGGGAACGTCAACAGCAAGCATTTTGTATTAGCTCTCAAAGTAAGCGATTGAAATTCATGGAAAGGGAACAATAATTATGTGTATGATCAATATTTGAGTTAACTTTTTTTTTATTAATTGGCAAATTGTACAGGTAAAGAGCGTGCTTGATCCGTGTGAGGATGAAAATGATGATAATGAAGAGAATGAAATTAGCTTAGGAGCTGACTCGGAACAAAGGCACGGGTTTTCTGAAACTGACAGTGAGGTGAAATGATCCTAAGAACTTTGTCCGACCTAAATGGCTTATTCAGAGCTAAATTCAAACTTAATTTCAAGGTGCTCTTCAGCACATGACAATGTTTCTGTTCCGTAACCAGGTTGACCCTTCTCCAGAAGGCGATTATATTGTTGCTCCAAGAGGTTGTGGGTTGAACCGTCCTCCTGTATACTATTTATTATATTCATTCCAGTTGTTACTGTAAGTAACTAACATTTTCTTGACAGAAAAACTGCAAAAACAAGATAATACTAGCAAGATTGATGAAGGTAAAATAAAATGAATGCGTGCCCGCTTCTTTTGTTGTAAACGTCTATGCATTTTAAGTGATATGTCATCAGCTGACAGCTGGAAACAAGAAGAGGGAATGGTATTGTTATATGTGATACGAAATTAAGCAAATCCACGAAGTGTCTCAATACATTTCCTGTAAACCTTCACATTTTCGCATTTAACGACTCTTCTTTCGGCAATAACCCTTTACAGCAATTTGGTGCTTCTCAGCTAATTGGCCTCTCTCCGGAAGAATATTTAGTTAAAAATTATATCGTGTGCAGATGATACACAGGATCCAGAGGAAGATGAACAACAGTTAGCCAGGGTGAAGGACTGGATCAATAGTTACCAATACGACAAATTAGAAATTACTGATGTTCTTTCAAATTTTCCTGACATCTCGGTGGCAAGGACCTTGTTTCTCAAACTATTTGCCAGTAGCTGTTCGTTTACTTTAAAATGATATTGTTCTCTTTTCTTTGTGCTGCAGGTTTTAACCGAAGGTATAGGAATACGTCCCTTCGAAAATTTATTAATGGAGAAAGCTAAGTTTATTAATGGAGAAAGCTTTTAATGTGCCGGATCATGTTTGATTACTGTAGATTTGATTACAAACATATAAATATTTTGATTGCATTTCAGAAATTATGGACAAGCTTGTTAACGAAGGTGTTCTATCCAAGACCGGAAGAGATTCTTACAACATCAACAGGCAGAAGGTTGTTATCCAACTTTGTTTTTGTTTATCAGTGCGTTTTATCATAAACTTGAACACATGATTGAATGTGAAATGTCCATATTCTGTTGTGAATAATGGTACCAGGCGTTTGACTATGAATTCGACTTGGTGAAGGAAGAAATCGATGGTCAAATAGACAAAATTGGTATGAAAGCTGCCACTGTCCACGATCTCGTGTATATGAAGGTAGCTAAACTTATTTTATTCGACCATCCTCTGGATGAATCTATCTCAGTACTGCTACTACGACTTCTATGTCACCCGATGCAAATCACGAGGACATTACTCTTGTAATTTGTCACAAATATTCGACCCTTGCAACTGTTTTACTCTGTTTTTCATATTGATGAGTTGAACTAATGGAATTTGAGTAGGAGATGTGCCCGATATACAGTTAATTTTGACTCTTGACTTTTTATTTCAGGCTTTATATCATACTCTTCAAATGAGTTATGTCACGGTTGCAAAGCTTCAAAACAAGCTTGAAGGAGAGGCCAATCCGACCACAGTGCGTAAAATGATTGATAAGATGATTCGAGATGGTTTTGTTGAATCCAAAGGGAGCCGAAGACTGGGTATGCACCATCCCAAAAGTTCTGAGTGTTGGCCTTATTTTAGAGGATCCCAATATTTGCATTAACCAACAAGCAAATCAATGTTTCTATTGTACACAATCAGGTAAACGTGTGATCCACTCAGATTTGGCTGAAAAGAAGTTGAAAGAAGTAGAGAAAGTATTGAACTACGAAGCTATGGTAACAATTCAAGACCTTTATAGCCACATGCCCCAGCTTTCCGTATGCTTTTCTTGTTTTCTACTTTCATGTCTCTAATTTTTCGTTCCAGGAAATCGATACTTATGAACCACATGAAAAGTCCAACAAGATGGGTTAGTGACGACAAATTCGTAAATACTTAAAAATCCCATTCCACCACAAATGGTACAATCAATGCTTACGGTAACAAAGTATGACTTTGGTTCCTCAGATAGCAACCACAAGGACTTATCCACTTGTGGTATCCTCCGTTCCATTGGATCAGATTTAACGCGCATGAGAGTGACATCAGACACAAACCAAAATGCTTCAAAATTAAAGGAGCTTGGAAACACTCCCACAAGCACGCCTGCAGTAAGTCTTTACGTTGCTTTCATTCACATCAAAGTAAATAACTACAGAGTAAAAATTTCCCAATTAATTTCTATTTTTAAAAATTATTCTTGTTTTTTCATATTTCGTTAATATACTTTTTACTTCTATTTTTATTATTTTTAAAAAAATTTGTTTAGATTTAACCCTTCATCTTAATACATACAAACTGTGACTAAACGTGCAGCCAGTTGCCTCGAGAGAGAGTTTCGTGCCAGGAAATGATAATAACAGAGTGAATGGAACTGCAAGCCACCTTGACGAGATGGACGTCGAAAAGTCTACTCAAGATAAACGATCCAGGAAGACAAGCACGGTACTTTTTAATTTATATATAATTCACAATGAATTTCCGGTATGGTACTTGGACGAAAATTTAAAATCTTCTTGTTCTTCTTTAAGGTTAAGGATCCCATCCTTCAGTACACAAAGCGACAGAAATCTCAAGATCAGTGAAGGGTTTTAAATATCTGACTGGTTCAACCGTATTCCCTTATCAAGCTGGTAATTCTTGAAGTTAGAGTAACTTTCTAGACCTTGATGAAGGCGTCATTATCCATGAATTATTAACATTCCATTACTTTCTTAGGTGATATCGTGGAATACATCTCTCAGATTCTTATTTTGCACCAACCTAACGTTTTCAGGTAGAAGATGAATCAAACACCGAATCCATTAACTTCGGTTTGTTCCTAATTACTAGTGGTTGGATGTTAATGTTAGAAATCTACCATATAGTTTGAACATTTGATTATAATTCGCTTTCTTTGTTCATGGCAGTCGAGTTTAGTGCAAAATCTATAATATGATGTCCGTTTTCAACATTGAGTTGTTCAATGAATACTTTTCGGAACTTAATGTCAATGGACATAACGAGGACATAACGAAAGGAGTTTCGAGACATATTTTCCTCCGAGTGAAAGGGGCTATGAACTTATAGCTGGTGGCGTGTTCGGGAAATACTCAAAGATGAAGGAGAAAAATTGACCAAAGATGAGCGAAGCATTGAAAAATAAGCAGGGACTCACCATATCTTGTAAAATTGTGAATAACTTTTTTAGGGCTTATCTGGACGGTCGTTAAAGAAAGCATAGCATTGGAATTTAGAACAAAACTGACGTTCAATAAATCATTTGGAATTGTGATAGCTATGCTGGAGGAGGCAGCTGACTGATTTGAGCCATCCCAATGGAGCTGGGAATTGTGGCGGTCGAAGGTGCGGGGCAACTCCCATCTCCTTGGTCTTCCGGCACCGATCTTTCACCGCATACAGGTGCTCTCTAAATCTCCCATCTCTCTCCTTCGGATCCTCCATCATTCTCACCTTCTCAGTATTAAATTTTCTGCATACTCCATTCCAAACTTCATCTCCTCTCCTCTTCTTGAATTATTTTTACTATTTCCGAGCAGTTAAAAACCCTAACTTCAGAAGCCACCAAAGAGGGAGAGAGAGAGTCATAGGTAATCCAAGGATCGGAAAATTTTTTAAAAAGAAACAAAGCAAATAAATGGATTAAATTGAAGGAATTCACAATCGACTTCCAAAGTTCTGGGGTTGTACTGTACTGGTGTGCTCCTCCTTCGGTGCTTCCAGATATCATGGGCCTGAGCAGTTCTTAATTAGGCCCAAAGAGATCATGGGCCTGAATCTCTCCGCCCCTCGGGTCCAAATCTTTCACAACTCTTCCTCTTCCAAAAGTTCCTTCTCTCTTTCTCTCTCTCCTTCTCTTCTTCTTTTGGAGAAGGGGGCCAGAAATTTTCCATAACGGCGGAACTTTATGTTCAAACATTTTACAGGTTTTTCTTCTTTCATTTTTTAAATCAAAGGAAAATTAAAAGAAGAACATTTAAATTTAAATTTCTATATCTAATTTGAGACGGTGCCCTCTGTTTCTTACAGAAAGAAATTAAGAAAATAAAAATTTAGTCCAACGTACTGATTTAGCTGGTTTCAATGAATTATTGGATGCAACTATTCTAGAGTAGTTGGGGTTTATTTATTTATTTATTTAAGTTGAATCTAATTGGACTGATTTAGCTAGTTAGAGTTATACATCATTGATCATTGTGTCGAGATCAATGAAAATTTGACAATTTTTTAAATCTTTTTGAAAAATTAAAAAAATGTATCTTTTTATTTAATAGTAGTCAGCAAAATATTGATATTGATGATAAACACCTAATTATTTTTCTTCACATTGCATTTACAGAATAAGAGAGTTTATTGGTATTTTTTTTCTAGGCAAGATGCAGTCTCATCCTAATTATTTATTGATGAGTGTAGTCATTCTTAAGTTGGCTCTACTTTCATCTTATTGATCACTTTTCTATCAAAGGGTTAAAAACCTCCTTAAAATTATAACATTAGAAGTCTTTAAAACACTAATAAAATATTTATAGTCTTGCAACTTTTGGGATTAGAAGGGAGTGAAAACAAGAGGTTACTAATCTTGGTGCTCACCTTTTTTATCCTATTTGAGATGGGTAAAAATTTTAACATCTCTACCTATGATTTTTAAAAAAACAAAAATATTAAACTACAGTTTTATGGTGAAGGTTAAAAAGTTTCAAAACGAAGATACTCTTGGATAGGAATTTTTGTTAGTTTTTAATAAGAGAATTAAATGGCAATAAATTTGTCTAATATATACAGATGGGTAGTAGGGTACTTGCCAGCCCAAATGTTACCAAATAAAACTATCAATTGGCAAATAGCCATACCTAAAAGCACATATCCAAATTAAAGAGAGGGAGGAAAAAATGGAGAATCATTGATGGTGAAAAAGACAGAATAAGTGCACCCCCATGTCTATGTATCTAATTGTTCCTTTTTTTTATATATATAATTTTTTTTTATAATGTTCCCTTTTTCTTTATTATAATCGATTTTGAGGGAGAAAAAAGAAAACGCAAAAGATTAGCAGAGGACTAGGTCCTCCACTTGCAAGTGTTTTTGTGTGTGTGTCTCCCCACTACTTTCTTTTCTCTCTCTTTTTTCTTCTCTCCCTTTTTCACTTTTTATTTTATTTTCCCTCTCCTCTTACTTGAATCACTAAATGCATTTGACCCTCAAAAGAGCAACCACCCTGATCTCAAAAGCTTCAAAAAGAATGTTAGAATAATTGCTTTATTTTTGTTTGTCATATGTGGTTGCCCTCTATCCTTCTCCTCTCCTCTCACATGCTCTTTCAATTCCAAAATCTTTCCCTGCACATTACTCTTACTCTCATGATTTGACTATTTTATTGGATAAATAATTATTCTTAGTAAATTAAAATTTATTTAAAGTGCTTTTGTTTTCGAAAATACTTGGAAGTGCTTGTATACCTACTTCACTGAAAAATCTTACTCCCAAACATAAGAATAACTTTTAGAAATATTTCTATTTACTTAAAAATATTTTGCTATTTTTTTCTCTTTTGTGAAATGACAATAAAATAGTAACTTTTATTTTTAGAAAATGACATATTGAGTGTGTAGAGAAGATATTATTTTTAGATTTTACTTTTCAATTATATGTGTTATAAATGTATTGTCATATTTTTCTTTTGCTATTTGTGGAATTCCTTTAATAATTTTCATTGTCCGAAAATGTATGTCTAATTTATTATGTATCTTTGTTGGAATTTCGTGGAAGACACACCTATTTTACTCCAGCTACTTTACCATCCGTGGGGTGAAAAGTCAATACTACAAACTCCATATTCATTAAAAGTTCAAATTCTCACAGTAGAGTAAAAAAAGATATATAATAAAAAATATTGCAAATCCTTCGCACAATTTATTTTCAATAATCTCAAATATCATTAATGAGATGTCTTGGTTAGTTTAAGATAATTCTATTAATTAAGTTTAGTTGGAATAACATTACCCCACAATCTGAATCAAACAAATGGGACAAGGAGAAGTTCGAGACGAAACCTGAATGAATCTGCGGCAAAGCGGAGCCTCCGAAAAAGAGTTGAATTTTTTAAACAAAAGGAAAAATTTCCTAAACAAGGCGAACAAATATTTACAATGAAAAAAATATAATATAGTTTTTTTAGTACAACAAAGGTAAGAGTAGTTCGAATATAAAAAAGTAATTAGTTTCATATCCATTTAACTAGATAGTTCATTGGCAAATAAATAATAGAAAAACTTGTAGATTCTGAAAACTTTTAAAATTGAGATCTTTAATTACCTAAGATTGAAGATGACAATCGATGAACTGTACTACAAAAATTATATTAACAAAAGTTAAAAGAAAAAAAAATTAAACAAGGGGTGGGGGTGGGGAAGGCTCGGATACGCTGCTTTGTTAGGTAGTCCTTCTTTTCCTCTTCCGTTATAAGAAGCGTTATGCGCCGTTTATATTCCTGTAAAACCGTAAGGGTCAGTGGTCGCCTCCGTTTAATTTAACTCTCCCCGACGATTACGTCCTCACCGTCGCTGTCATTTACAACTCCTCCGTCGCCGTCGCCGTTGGCCACTTCCCCGTCGTTTTCCGGCCACATCTCCAGCGGCGCGCATTCTGCTTTATGCTGCAGCTTCCAATCAAGTGCCTGGCAAGCGCGTGAGCAGTAGTTGACGATCCCACAAACAGAACATCGACGAAACTCGTGCCTCCTCGTCTCCGGCCGCCCACACCCCACGTGCGAACAAAGCCTCAGCCCTGGCCCCTGCGCGCCGCCCCGAATGGCGAACCACTCCGCCATAAATCGACTCGCCGGGTGCGCCTCCGCCGCCGGCACGTTGCACCCGAAATCGCTCAGCAACGGGCACTCGGAAGACCCCCCCGCCGCGATCGCCCGGTGGTGCGGTTGCGGGTTGCACGTGACCCAAGAACGCGCCGCGGCGCCGGTGGAAGCCGTCGATGACAGCACGGCGGCGAGTTCCCGCGCGTTGGCTTGGACGAGAAATCGCCGTCCCTCCACGACGTTCTGGCAGACTCCATAGCCATCTTGGAGGCAATGCCCAAGCTCCCGTAGGGCGTCGATGTGGCCGAGAAAGGCGGCTCTGGCACAAAGAGCCACGCCGGCTCTCAAATCCTTATCGTTCTTAGAGCCCCCGCTGCCGTTGAACTGTATGACGGCGAGTGAGTAAAGCGCCGGCGCGTGGGAGCCAATCGCCGCCTTCGCCATGAGAGAAGCTCCGCTCCCTCGGTTTTGCAGACAGTAAAACCGAATCTGAGCAAAGATAGAAAAACAAACGACAATATAATTCCAGGCTCATCGCTGCCAAACAAAACAAAACAAAACAATTTTCCATTTTCCATTTTCCATTTTTTTTATAAAGGACAGGTCCTCGTTTAATTACCATGCCGAGAATATAGCAAGCCTCGACGTTGCCGGCGTCAACACACTGTTTGAGGAACCGGTGAGCAGATTCCGACCAGTTCTTAGCCCCAATTGCCAAAGTTCTTTGAGAAGCTGTGGATAACACAAGCGAATGACGCCCCAAATCGTTGAGTCTCTTGCATCTGTTACACACCACACACCAAATTCCAATCAAACAAAAAACCCAGTTGAAATCATTATGAATTTATTTAAGTTGATGGGCGTTGCATAAAAAAGAAGTAGAAGAGGGAGGCGGGAGGAGGGTACGCACGTAATCAAAGCGGCGATGAAATCGGAAGGGGAAGAGGCAGTGGAGCAAAGTTTAGAGAGAACAGAGAGAACAAGATCGTCGGGCAAGGAGTCAAAAAAATCAGATTTTCTGATTCTCTTGGGGGAAGAACAATAATGGTGATAGTGGGTAATTGCAGGCCTCTTGTTGTTCTTCATATTGGGCCTCCCCTGAGGGAATCCTCCGTCCCGACACAGTCAAACGCAGAAGCAGAAGCAGAAGCACAAGTGAGAGAGAGAGAGAGAGAGGGAGAGAGAGAGTGGAAGAGGAGGAGGTTATATAAAAGGCTCAGAGCAGGCCAGAGAGAGAAAGGGGGGTGAATGTACGAAACTAGCCTCGGAGGTCAAAATTGCGTTGACCGAAATCAGGGGGAGGCGTCGTTCGTCGTCAGGGGCAGCTTTATGGAGTGCTCCTCTGGTTGGGTGTGTAGTGGAAAGGAGGGGAATTAAATAATGTTTGTTGGGAGACAGATAGGATGGGAGAGGGCAGAGGGCAGAGGGGGTAAATAAAATGGTAATTTGGGAATGGCGTTTTCCTTTGTTCATTGACTCCGTTGAAACGCTTTTTTGGGTTCTGTTCTGTTGTTTGAAAAAGCGGTTAATTATAACTGGTTCGCAGTAAAAACAAACAACAACTGACTTCCCCTTGCCCTTTGGGTTATTTTATTTCTCCATTATTCAAATTCAGACTCCTACCCCTCCCAACTTCTAACCCCAATATTAATTAAAATTAACCCCCCCCCCCCCCCCCCCCCCCCCCGAGTATACACTCGCAGGAGTATGACACGTGTTTCCTTAAAAAACATGCCTTTTCTTTTTAGAATAAAAAAGGAAATTTGCTCTTGTTTAAAAAATATCATTTTTTTTATTTTAGTTTTGATACTATATTAACCTCTCATAAAAGTTTCTAAAATATTTTTTCGACCAAACATTTGTTAATATTTTGAATTGAAAGTTGACGTGGTAGAATTTGAAAAGACGTGACAATTTACATCATGTTTTGGCTCGAGTGTTTTTTCCCCTCGTAATCTATCATATTTTATCATAATCCTCATTTTAAAAATGATAGTTTCTTTCACATTTTTTCTCTTTTTTCAGACTTAATCCAAACAAGCTTAGACGTTAATTGTCGTGTTGTTCAAGACTCTGCACGTCAATTTTTCGATCAAAATATTAACGGATTTTTAAACAAAAGGCAAAGTTCTATGGTATTATTTGTGCCTTTAGAATATTGTTATGTATGTGTGATAATGAGAATTCCAACTAACAACTTTGTAGAAGAAGTGATGACATCTTAATTGTAGAAGTAGGCTCATAGTTTGAAATTTTACAAAAATAACACAATATTTTCCAATCAAATTCAAATGGGATGTAAAACAACTATCATATTTATGCTATCTATGGAAAGAAAATATGGAAATTTGTGATATTTTAAAAAAATGCATATTAAATTTATGTCATGGGGTGACCTTTTTTTTTTTTTAACTTATATCTATATTATTTTGTCTTTAATTAAATTCTATTTTTAAAATTTGAACTTTTATTGTTTTCAGTCCTATTGAGTTTTCCAATTCTCTATTGTAGTTATTAAATTCTTTAAGTTTATTCTATTTTGGTTCTAAAATTTTCAAGATATTTATTTTAGTTCATGAACATAAAAAGAACCTTGAATCATTACCGTTATTTTAATGTTGAGAGATAGATATCATAACTTCAAGTATTATTGTTCTGACATATACATGTATTTCAATCCTATAAACCTAGTTGAGTGGACAAGTATCGACTAGTATAGGTGAATATTAGATAACAAGATAATAACAATAATAAAAATAATTTTTTTTCTTCTTTAATCAAGACTAAGACCAATAATTTGATAGTCTAGATACCAAAATGGTGATTAAAAAATCAACATTAATAAGTGAGTTTTCATGCTCTAGTAAACACTTCAATCAACACTAATCATCTTTCCATGTGTGACAGTACTGCCTCCCCATTTTCTTCAACTTTACTTTTAAGTTTTTGGTTCAGGTATTAACTTGAATCTAGTAAATATTATTTTGATTCACATATTTTCAAAATATTTATTTTAATCTGTATGTAACGTCTAACTAGAATAAATCGATACTACATCGAATGAGAGGGATCCTAAAATCATTGAAAGTATGGTTAAGAAAGCTTAAAAGAAATGATAGTTAGTACCTATACTAGCAATGTGCAGCTTCTTTTTTTCCGTAACTCAATCGTAAGAACTCCAAAATTAAGCGTGCTTTGACTCGTGTTGGTCTGTAGGGATATTTTACGCTCGACGGTGACGCGATTGGGTCGCAAGGGATGCAGGGAGATGCCAGAGCAGAGAGGTGCCAAATCCGATTCCGAATCCTAGACTCGGGGCGTTACACTATATATTTTTAACTTTTGTTTATTTAGTCTACATACTTCCAAACTTCAAAACATCTATTTTAGTACCTGTATTTTTTAAAAAAGTGACTATTTTAATCTCTATTTACAAGATTTTATACAAAATGAAACCTTTTAATACACATTTATTACATTTCACAAAATAATTTAGCGAGTGAATTGTTATGCTAAAATTTGGACTAAAAAAATGAGATAAAAATGAAAATGAATAGACTAAAATGATCTCTTTTAAAATTTTAGAGACTAAAGTAAATGTTTGAAGGTACATTGACTAAAATAAACAAAAGTAAAAAATATAAAGACTAAAATGAATCAAAGAGATTACAAAACAAAAATCATATTTAAATCTAAGTTTCTCGTCATTTGCCCAAATGCCATTGGTTAAAAGTTTTAATTTTAGTTCAAATTTCTCAATGCCACAGTTGCACTTTTTGTATAAATAAAACATATTTCTTTTTATATAAAATTAATCAACCAAACATTCAAACTTATAAATGTTCCTAAAAAAGAATGCATTCAAAAAGAACCAGCTTAGATGAAATCTTAGACTACTTCAACAACCCTTCACCATGTTTGGACCATATATTTAATTTTATTTATTTTTTTAATTTTTTGGGTGTGTGGTTGTAATTAATGAAGGAACAGACAAATATATTAGACGAAAATTTATTAGAAATCCGACAAGCTTAGTGGCATAAGCAGAAGAAAGAAAAAAGAATAAAATACTATTTTGTCCGTGTTATTAGACTTTAATTAATTTACTTTTAAAATATATTTTGATTCATGTATTTTTAAGAGGTGATAGAATTTTAACACGAATGAAAATCCTTTATTATTAATTTCTGATTACATTTCAAAAAATAGGATTCTGTTGAAACTATAGTCGAAGAAAAAATAAGATAACAAAGGGACCAAAACATATTCATTTTTAAAAATTTTACGGATTAAAAATAGACAAAAATTTAAATATTCGATCAAAACAAACATTGTACAGATATAATAGAAATTAAAATATACAGGCCAAAATAAAATTAAAAAAAAAAAGTATTATTTTAAAATTCAAACTGCAACTTAATTAGAGAGAGAGAGAGATGGTGTCAGCTGGGTTCTGTCGGCGTCTAACCCTAACAGAAGTCAATGACATCCCCCTCCCCTTTCAACCACTCCTTCAATTTGCTACTTGAGGGCATTTTCTGGAAATTTGAATTTTAAATATTGTTTTTTTTAATTATCATTTTAGTTTTTTAAGCCCTTAGTGAAAATTTGAACTTCGGAAGTCATGAGAAAAATGTAGATGTTATTAAAAATTTAAATTTCCGATCTCAAAGAGAACAATTGAATTATGCTAATATTAGCATTATCACATTTTAGTTCTTATGATTATGGGTTTTAAATTAATTTTTTTAAAATTTCAATTTGATCTTTATAATGGGACTAAAAGTCTCTAAATGGATGAAATTAAATGTCGTTAATTTTTAAAAATAACATGATTCTTATCAAAGTCGGTAAACACTAGTTCAGACTAGATAGTAACTTAAGTTTTAAGGTGTACGTGATCGAGTACCACAACTTTTTACAGGTCACCAGCTAAGCTGAATAGAAATCTACTCTAGTTGAGATCTAACTCAGTATTTTTTAGAACATTTCCGACCCTCATCATCAATTATAATTTTTGAACCAATCATAAAAAACCAAAAATAAAGAATTGTTACCTAAACAAGCGTTTTATTTTTCAAAGGTTCAACCAAGCTACTTGCATAATTGCCCCATTATATCCATAATCAAGTGAAGAAATTAAGTTACTATCAATTCTTTAGAGAAGACCCATTGTAATTATTAATGTAGTAGTTAAGCTAATTTACTTCGACGTCGTTCTTGCCCTCCAAATTTGAGTTGTTAATATATTCTAGCTATACGTCGTATTCGATATTATCATATATCAACCTTCTTTGGATAATCAAATTTATTTTCTATGGATTATCAATCCCAACAATTAGCTTAAGAGCAAAAAACACTTCTTAATTTATGACTTAAAAGATAAGTTTGATTTGTTTTATTTTTAATAATTATTGAATCTCCTAACTTCTAAACCAAGTTGGTATTTGATGTTAGCAATTAATAAACAATCAATGAGCATATAATGCATGTTTGTTTGCTATATGATCACTTCATTTAATTAAAAATGACCCCTTTTGTTAGGTAGGAAAGGCCTTAAACAAAATACATCAAATTTAACTAATACTCACAAAAGTTGGATTGTAAAAAAAATATTTGATATATATATATATATATATATATATATATATATATATATATTTATTGGTCAACATTAAGGTAGAAAATCTCTACAACTATATTTTATTAACAAGAGAAATGAACGAAAACAATTAAATTTGACAAGAAAGTTACTCTAATATTAGATTGATACTAAAAATACACATATAAATGAAATTGATGAAGGCGACATATTTTTAAAGGGATTGCAAAGAAAAATTTTTGCCAAGTCATAAATATAAATGTGTATTCTCAACCAATAAAGAACGTGTTCGAAAAAAAGAAAATAAAAATAAAAATGAAATTTTTAGGACCATGAATAAATAAATATATTAATCAATGGCAATGAATTATCATAACTCTAAAGATGATCATTTATGAGTTTTATTTATTGAAACAAAAATTAAGAAATAGAGGCCTATAAGTAACTCTTTTTTTTCATATATTTTTATACAAAGACATGAAAACATGTTTGATACTTATTTATTATTTTAATAAACCTTCCATCTCGACTGATGTTTGTAACTAATATGTAAAATAATAAAATTTAAAATCTTTATCTAATTAGTTTCATCTCTTTTTTACAATGAATTATCATAACTCCAAAAAATTATCATTTTATGAGATTTATTTATTTCTTTCTGGAAACAAAAGCCAAGAAATAGACGTCCAATAAATATAGAATTTTGATCTTTCCTCTCTTTTTCTTATTTTTCTATTTTTTTCTTATATTATTTTTAGACAAAGACACAAAACGTGTCTATACTTATTTCTTATTTTTCTATTATTTTATTTTTAATTAAAACTTTGAGCTAAACATTCCTTAAAAAATGTTGTATGTCGATTGATTTCTATAATCAATATATCAAATAATAAAATCTAACATATTTATCTAACTTCATCTCTTTTTGATTATATAATTATATTAAAATAATTTTGACTTAAATTTATAAAATAGACAGCCATCACTCGATCACGTACGTATCTTCAATAGAAAGCAATAAAAAAGAACTGTACAAAATATATATATATATATTATTTTAATAATAATAATAATAATAATAATAACAGTATTATTATTTTTATTATGAGAGCGATAATGAAAATAAGAGAAGGTTGACCAATGAGGGCGATATGGGAACAGAAAAGTTAAAGCAAAATGACAGTACCGGCCACGGGTATATCCAGTTCGACCGACATCCTTTATTTTATAATTTATATCACCAATTACGAAACTACTATTTTATATTCATATTTTCTCACAGGAAAAAGAAAAAAAAAATCAAACTTGCAATAAAAACATAGTAAATTTTTCGATTAAATACTATTTTGTTCTCACTACTCTCGAGTTTGATTCATTTTAGGTTTTGTATTTTAAGAATATTCATTTTACTCGTTGTAATTTCAACTTTGATTTTGGTTCATTTTAGTCCGTATTTTTAATATGTTCGTTTTGGTCTCTCTCTATATATATTTTTTAAGAAAGTTACAATTTTTATCATTATTTGTAAAACTTTAACACAAATTTTATATACCATAAAAACCTTTTAATACAAATTTATGACTACATTTCAAAGAAAATAGTGATCCGTGAGAGAACTATTACCTTCACTGATATGAGACATTTTGAGTTAAATCAAAAGTAATGTCGTGAGGATCTTCTAAGTTCTATACCCAGCAGGAGCAGCAAAAATGAAGATTCTATGTCTAAAGCGGACAATATCATATCATTATGAATATACTTGGGGTATTTGAAGTACCGTTATCATTAACAAGTGGTATCAGAGTCATGGTCTAAACCTAGTTGTGTCGGTGAAATCCTCGAGTACCGAACAAATAAGTGATGAACGTAATATGACATAGTTATGGTGTAATCCATGGTTGTGCTCTATCAAAGTGTGCCTGAAGTCTTGGATAAGAGCAAACTCTCGTTCTTATTTAGGAGTGGGTGAATTGGTTGACTATTTGAGAGGAGGCTCTCGAAAACCGTGAAGACTATGCCCAAAGTGGACAATATCATGCAAAGAATACTATTAAATCCACAGCATTTTTATATAATGGTAAATTTAATATCCTTCATTTTCTATAGTACAACAAGTGGAGCGGAGGGATTCGGACTCGTGACCTCTTTGTCATAGACATTTTCAAATTATACCCATGTACCGTGAACGTGGCAATTGAAACTATTTTTAAAATACGAGACTCTCGATAAATAAAATTGAAAAAAATAAAAACAAAAACAAAAATCATATGGCTTTTGAAGGGATCGGAAGAGTAATGAGATTAGGTATTTATGGTGAAGAAAACAAAGCAAGAGTTGCATCATTAAATCACATTAATTAAAAGGGTCGGTGTCTAATCTTTTAGATCGGATTATGACTCCCCCAAATTTCTCTAAATTATTCTTCCTCCTCTTTGTTTGAAATATATGCAAAAAAATTTTAATTAATTAATATGTACACTTAGTTACGGCGATTCAAATTTGTTTGGCTTAATAAACCTTTTAATTAAAACTAAGGGGCGGTTCATCCTCCATGTCGTGGCTATGAACGTAGGGTAGTTGCGCTTCATAGAGGTAAAAACAGGGACCATCGAAGCGTTTCTACATTGAATGTGTCAATTGAAAGAGGAGAGAGACAACTTGAATTCCATCACAAAATTTGAAAGAGACTACCATTTAAAATACAATTCAGCTGAAGATTCATTGCTCTAAAACTCAAATTCATTTGTTTTTTTCATATTTTTTAAAGAAAATATTTGTGTAGCCTTTCGTTTTTTTTTTTTTTGTTAGAAAATGACGTACAAACTCACCAAATATATACATAAATGCCGACCGAGTCGACCTGACCTAGCAAACAAGAATTCTAAATGAAAGTGAGGAGGATTAAAGCAGGACAAAGAAGAGCTAAACAATCGAATCAAAGCTTGAGTTAATATAGTTGGGCAAAGAAAATTGTTTGGTCATACGAAATTAAGAGTATATTAATTGATTCTATTCATTGTGCATTAAGTGAGTCGTGGTATACACTCGGGTACCTAGTTGGGTATCGTACTATTAGTTGTTTAAAATCACGTTAACCCTCTCGACTAACTTAACCATCAGAGAGATTCTTAAAGGTTAGCAACTCACCATGGTTAATAATTGGTTTATCCAAATGTTTTTATGCATCAAGGAATTAGGCTCATGTCCTTGTCAAGTCTCTTTAATTGACCATCATCATCTCCTATTTCTTTTCTTTTTTGCCGTGTTGAACTTGTTCTACTCACTAATCATCACCTCTTTCCCTTTGTAATTATCATGCCTTACTTATAATCTCATTGTTTTTTATACTCTTTCTTGAGACAACCTCGAAATGCCTGAGCTATCACTTCTTTTACTCAACTACTGGATCGACAAATATGTGCGGTATTTTCCACCCATTGAAATAATTAAAATAATAAAAGTAGATGATGTTATTTAATTTAAGAAACGAGGAAGGAAAAAAAAAGATAAATGAAAAGACAAATTTGTATTTTTTCAAAAGTTCAGCTTCCTACCTTATGTACCTTTGTCACAAGAAGAATAACATCAGAATAAAAATTTGTGACAAAGGGGAAAAAATAATCTTTTGAAACATAAATATGCGGTATTGAAAGGATGTATTTTTTTAATAATATTTTATTTTAAACTTATTCTAAATATATATCATGCACCAAACTATTTTTAAAAATAATTTTCGAAAAATTGAGGGTAAGATATGTCAGTTCACACATTTTCTAATTGCATGTCTCTTAAAAAAACGAGATTTGTCAAATTTATACATAATTATTATTTGGTATAGTGGCCGTAGACTATTTGTGATTCTATGAAATGGAAATAAAAAAATCCAAGAAAAAAGGAAAGATACAAAATTGGTCAGACGTTGTAGAGAAAAAAGGAGGAAGTGAGAAAAATGAGATATTGAGCTTTAATAAAATAATAGAAAAAGAAAAAAAAAGGCCAACACGTAGACATGTTATTGGGCTACGTGAGGAGCGCAGTGTCACGGTCGTACATTTTTCAACCGTGTGGCGCCATGATCTAAGCTCGACCATGGCCAGCCTGACGAGGAACTCTAGCTCCAATCCACTTTTCGCGCCCCTTTGTGGCTTCGTCGGACCTTAGGCGAGGTTCTTTCTTCCTCGACCGAGCTTCACTTGCAGCGGAATTCTCACTTGACTCGGCAATGCACGTCGCCCGTACGTGCATTTAAACTCTAACGCGACTCTAGCCGGCTTGCCTCTACACTAGGCCAAGTTCCACGGCTCTACCTTGCCTCTACTCTAGGCCAAGGTCTTCTGAACGCGACGTCGCAACTTGTTTTCAACCATCTTGGTTCTCGGTCACTCAACCGTCCCGCTCCTACGATGAGTCAAGACCTTACCGGGATGAGTTCTGACCTATAATGAGGCCAGAACGAGCTTAAAACGCCAAACGGGTACGACCGGGACATTCCTGCCGCTTAACTATGTTAGAACTAGCTTATCGGGCCCATCGGACGCCTCTAAGATCATTCCTGCCGAGAAACTAGTCAATAACGGGCTAAACGGCCTTACCGGGTACTGCCGGGATGATTCCTGCCGACTTCCGGACAAGGAATGACTAAACTTGGCAACCGGGATGAGTCTTGCCGCTTACCGGGCCAAGACTAGCTTTTTCCCACTTACCGGGTGCCCACCTGTACTTTAGGATGTCACCCCGAGCGTCGGGATGTCATCGGACTTCACTGCTTACTTGGGCACGCATACCGAGAACCGACCCATGTACTTGTCTTAATGATCGGGACCTTCCGGACATCCAGCCATCCGGACACTATCGTGGCACGACGACTCTTGCGCTCGTGCCGTGTCGTTTGAGTATACCGTACCGCATAGGGACCCCCGTGGTGCAACCTCCGACACATGGACCGAGGCGCAATGTCGGCACACCCGTGCCGCCCGACACTGTCCTCGAGTTTTCTATCCTCGACGGAAGTCGCCCAAGACACTCGTCTTGTAGACGCTCGCCCTCGCCATGACACACGCATGTGCCATGGGGTGGCTCACTTAGGCCCTGACATGGCCCAGGGTGGTGGAGAGCCAACACCATGCCTCCCCCTAGGGTACATTCTAAGGCAAACTTGACTTGGCAGACATGAACGTCGAAAATGGCGAGGAGTCACTTGCCAACGTAGAGTACACGTTTGAATTCCGATTGACACGAAACTTGGCGTGCTTACATATCTCACTAATATGCATCTAACTTTAAAGCCGCTCGTCCAAACTCTTGACGGAACCCCAACTTCTAGGGTCGTGGCCCGGGGCCCCAACTGGCCCCCGTTAAGCTTGTCACCGACACCACCGACATTGCCTTCGCTTTGCATTCTGCATATGCCTTCTCTAGGCATTCTTGAGCACATCCATATGGTGTGATAGGTGATGCACCATCCTCCTTGGTCGCATCACAGCACTTCACTCTCGGCCCTTGACATGACCCGATGGGCGACATATGTTTGTCGCTGACACTTGCACACTACGTGGGCGTCACAACCTACTCTCTACTAGTATGGTTGTGACATTCTCCCCCACTTAAACTGTCATCGTCCACGATGACCTACTCGTGGGGTACAATCCAAAGATAAGAGTTAGGATTGTAACACTCTCCCCCACTTAAACTCGTCATCGCTCTCGATGACGTCTTCTTCAGACTGGCTAACTGACTCGGCTCTTTCTCAGCGTTGCAGCAGAACATCAACTTGGTACAATGCTCATGAAAAAGTCTCCTTTCGCGGACCTTCTCGCGCCCTGCTTTCGGACTTGGCCCAAGACATGATTCAGAAACACAGTCTAAACTTGGGCACACTTTAGCCCTTGCTTCAAGCCCACTTGGCTTCAACTCTCAAGTTCTCTGAACCACTGACACTTTACTGAGGCAGCTAACACTTTACTCTGAGGCTCACTTCAAGTTGGCCCTACCCTTCGCCAACGTCTTTCAACAGGCCACCTGTCGTGGCACGCACAACTGCACAAGCCTTTTCTCAGACCACTTGCTGTGGTAAGTAAGCAAACTGCACAAGGCTTCTATTACGCCACCCTCCAGGGTAACGTTCTCATGTCGCCTCTTGCGACAAACGGACAACACCGACGACTGCCTTTATGCCACCTTCGTGTGGCAAATACGCTGCACGACTCTTCGCTGCCTGCAGCTTCCTACGAACATAATCGCACCAGAGTAACGCTCCTTCTTGAGCAACTACTGGCCTCTCGAACTTTTCTGCGAAGTCGTTCACTCTAAACTCGTCATGCAGCTTGGCCCATTCTCTTGGGCGCACCTGCAAGCCCGTACTAAAGAGTGTTTCAACTTAAGGGACACGCGTGCTCACTTCTTAAGCACAAATTGGGGCAAGCGACCCATTGTCTCGGGCCACTTCCCTTTCTTGAACTGGCTCTTTGCTTTAGCCACACTGTCCACCAACTGTGGACTTACTTGATGCTTCTCTTGTACTTGACCGGCGCATGTCGCACTGACCCCCGGCTTGTCTGCTTGCAGCCATTGACACTATCCCTCTGATGGTAATGGCTCTTTCGAAGACACCCTACCTGGTTCGTCTTCGGTTTCTTTCGTGCTTGCTATTGCGCACTCAGTCTCGGCCTACTTTATGACCACTGACATGCATTTCTTTCTTCTTGCGGCTTACTCCGCACTTGGCTTCAAGATAGCTCCACGACTTATGGGAGCATCATTAAGCGCTGCCTTCTTGATCGCTTCCGCTCACAACGGAACCGCCAAGCCTTAGGCAAGGGACTTGGGTCTTGCTTTCTAATGGGATGGACTTCCCCCAATCGAATGCCTATTGACGACATCGTTTGAGTCTCAAGAAGTCCGGCTTCAACTCTTACTTTCTGCCTCTGATACTGACTGACGCAACTGTCCTGCCAAACTGGCACTCTTGACACACTTGCGGAGTCTTCAATCTGAACTTGGCTTTGTCAAACTATCCGACTAAACGCACAAAGGATGAGTCTGAACTAAGTCGACTTGGGCCTTGTCTTTACTCACGGAGCCAACTTTTTGCTCTGATACCAAATGTCACGGTCGTACATTTTTCAACCGTGTGGCGCCATGATCTAAGCTCGACCATGGCCAGCCTGACGAGGAACTCTAGCTCCAATCCACTTTTCGCGCCCCTTTGTGGCTTCGTCGGACCTTAGGCGAGGTTCTTTCTTCCTCGACCGAGCTTCACTTGCAGCGGAATTCTCACTTGACTCGGCAATGCACGTCGCCCGTACGTGCATTTAAACTCTAACGCGACTCTAGCCGGCTTGCCTCTACACTAGGCCAAGTTCCACGGCTCTACCTTGCCTCTACTCTAGGCCAAGGTCTTCTGAACGCGACGTCGCAACTTGTTTTCAACCATCTTGGTTCTCGGTCACTCGACCGTCCCGCTCCTACGATGAGTCAGGACCTTACCGGGATGAGTTCTGACCTATAACGAGGCCGGAACGAGCTTAAAACGCCAACCGGGTACGACCGGGACATTCCTGCCGCTTAACTATGTCAGAACTAGCTTATCGGGCCCATCGGACGCCTCTAAGACCATTCCTGCCGAGAAACTAGTCAATAACGGGCTAAACGGCCTTACCGGGTACTGCCGGGATGATTCCTGCCGACTTCCGGACAAGGAATGACTAAACTTGGCAACCGGGATGAGTCTTGCCGCTTACCGGGCCAAGACTAGCTTTTTCCCACTTACCGGGTGCCCACCGGTACTTTAGGATGTCACCCCGAGCGTCGGGATGTCATCGGGCTTCACTGCTCACTTGGACACGCATACCGAGAACCGACCCATGTGCTTGTCTTAATGATCGGGACCTTCCGGACATCCAGCCATCCGGACACTATCGTGGCACGACGACTCTTGCGCTCGTGCCGTGTCGTTTGAGCATACCGTACCGCATAGGGACCCCCGTGGTGCAACCTCCGACACATGGACCGAGGCGCAATGCCGGCACACCCGTGCCGCCCGACACTGTCCTCGAGTTTTCTATCCTCGACAGAAGTCGCCCAAGACACTCGTCTTGTAAACGCTCGCCCTCGCCATGACACACGCATGTGCCATGGGGTGGCTCACTTAGGCCCTGACATGGCCCAGGGGTGGTGGAGAGCCAACATCATGCCTCCCCCTAAGGTACATTCTAAGGCAAACTTGACTTGGCAGGCATGAACGTCGAAAGTGGCGAGGAGTCACTCGCCAACGTAGAGTGCACGTTTGAACTCCGATTGACACGAAACTTGGCGTACTTACATATCTCACTAATATGCATCTAACTTTAAAGCCGCTCGTCCAAACTATTGACGGAACTCCAACTTCTAGGGTCGTGGCCCGGGGCCCCAACTGGCCCCCGTTAAGCTTGTCACCGACACCACCGACGTTGCCTTCGCTTTGCATTCTGCATATGCCTTCTGTAGGCATTCTTGAGCACATTCATATGGTGTGATAGGTGATGCACCATCCTCCTTGGTCGCATCACGACACTTCACTCTCGGCCCTTGACATGACCCGATGGGCGACATATGCTTGTCGCTGACACTTGCACACTACGTGGGCGTCACAACCTACTCTCTACTAGTATGGTTGTGACACGCAGCACTCCTGAGCAAGAGAAGTTTTTTCCCTCGACATTTTGTTTTCAATAAGGGCAATTACGTTTTCAATTCTTTGCGTTTGAGACATAATTTTAAACGGTTAGTTGATTAACGTTAAAATAATGTGACACTTAAATTGTTAAATTTATTTATTGATTTGACAAAATATATTAATTTCATACTGTATCAATTGAAAATTAGTTGACTATTTTTGTCTCTTCTATTATTATCATTTACAACTTATACACTAGTAGGTGATTTAGATTTATTATGTGAAATTGAGTATAGTTAAATTGGTTAAGACATGTATTTATTTACCGAAACTTTACCCCAATATATTGTTAAAATTTAGAAAAAAATGTGAAGTTATTAATTTTTTGACAGCAAATTATGAATATTGAAAATTAGTTGACTATTTTTGTCTCTTCTATTATTATCATTTACAACTTATACACTAGTAGGTGATTTAGATTTATTATGTGAAATTGAGTATAGTTAAATTGGTTAAGACATGTATTTATTTACCGAAACCTTACCCCAATATATTGTTAAAATTTAGAAAAAAATGTGAAGTTATTAATTTTTTGACAGCAAATTATGAATCGAAGTAGTCTTAAAAATTGTTCATACTACTAGTATTAGAAAACTCTTACAATTAACCATTCTATTTTAGTGAGTATTACTCTCATTCATTGTCAGCCACGTCATATTCATATTTATATAAGAAAGATGTGTGAAGTTCAACATTAAATAATTATAGTTATGTTACAAGTTTAATCATTCAATTTTAAAAAAATCTCCATATATTTCTTAATTTAAAAGGTAGATATTTAAATTCTGTTTTATAAACATCAGAAAATGTATTAAACTTTTAGGCTTTTTAATTTACAAAGAAAAATTAACCACATGAATGGAAAGCGCGGTGGGCAGCGGAAACCGGGCATGTGAGGCATCAATAATGAAAGCCGCTGCCAAATCTGAACCAAAAAAATATACACACAGTTCCATGGCCCATGGGGATGGGGGCCCAACCGCACCAGATCCCTTTGCGCTTCCAAATAATTTTGTTACTCTCAAATTCGGTATTTTGTGGTGATAAAATTATAGTAACCACCAAGATTTCACTGCACACAATCATATCCATGGCTTCCCCTGGATCCAGCCAAACGTACTCTCTGTTTTTTTCTTCCTTCCTTTGGGTTGCTTCCTTCGCAAACAACTGATTAATTTGATTCTGTCGACAATGGATTCCAACTGGGTCGCTCCCAATTATGTGCCGCACGGAAAAATCTCAAAGGTGAGACTGCTTTCAAGGTGTTTGTGAAAAGTCCTCAATGAAAGTGAAGCTCTACTCTTCAAACCATGCATGATTGCCTTGCGCAGCAACAATGCCGCACATGCCTGCATCAAATTAAACCACACATCTCATGCTCAAATTACACTCTTCTTTTCATTTTCTTTTCCTTTTTGCTCTCTACTTATGATTGAGCCACATTTTCGATTTAGTCTTTGAAGTTCAATTTAGTCTCTATAGTTCTAAAAGTTTTATTTTACAAATGTGGTTTCTGTGTTCAAACCATATAGAACAATTTTATAGAGATTAGTAAAATTGAGTTGTAATAATAGGGACCAAATTGGAACTATCACAGAGACTAAATTGGTAATTGAACTTTTTCTTTATCTTTTCAAGATTTGCTTTCTAATTATTAGTGCGATCTTACCAAACCCAACTTTTTAATTTCCTGATATTTGGTAGAGATTTGTATGGTAAGATTCATTAGATTGCATTATAATGCTATGATTTGCAGGCACAAAAACAACTGTTTTGCTTCCTTAAATCCCACAAATTTTGGTTTTTCTTGGTCGGTGTGTAGCTTCTTCAAATCTCTAATCCTGGTGTTGTGTTGCATAATCATTGTCTAAATCTATTGTGAAATTAAATCCACACCCCTTCATAATTGGGAGTTCATTTTGTATAATTATATAGTTTGAGTTCAAATTAAGCATGTTCTAATTTATAACAAATAAGAAAGAATTTTGAGTATCGGACTTGGATTATTCAGATGAATTTTGGAATGGACTGAGGGATGAAGAAAGATGGGCAGATCCCATCATGATTAAGCCCAAAAAAAACCCGCACCTAATGATCCAATCATCCCACTTTAACAATTAAATCAAGGTTTGCTAAAATCGACCGACACGATTAAATCGAGTCAATTCGACAAATTATTTAGTCTCTAAAGTACCGCGAAATTGTGATGAATATCGATCGAATTTGACCATTATAATTTGGACTTAGTTTCACTTGAAGAGACGTTATATGAGATAACATCTTTACAATTCTTACAAAAACTGATTTATTAACATTACATTGAATAAGAAATATCAACTCAGTTTTACCAAAAAGAAAAAAAGAATCAATATATGTCTATAAAATGTACCAAAAATGGTGTTTTGCCAACATGCGACAACACGTACAAATACTTTGGAAAAAGGACGTGGTGGCTCATTAAAATTAGCTGACAACCTCATCAATGGAATCTTATTCTTGCGGCTCTCAAATCTTTCGGGGGAGGACGGAATCTCTTGGGACCATATCCTCTAACCATTCAATTCCTAAACTTCAATCAATTCAGTTTAATATGTTGTTTAAAATTTGTAATTGACTTAGTTGTCTTGGAGTATAGGAAAAGTTTCTTATATCAGTAAAATAAACAAAATAGTAACCACATTTAGTTTTTTCTCAAATATAGCATTTTTTTTAAAAAAAAAAATTGAGGTCCAATTGTAAAATTACAAATTCACTCTTTAATAATATGTAATATATCTGACCATTGATATATATCTCTGATATACTAATGATATACAAGTGATTTACTTCTCATATAACTATGATATCTACTAAACTTCTAACATGTCTTGCAACTGATATACCTATAATAACTATTGATTTACCACACTGATATATATGTGATATATATTTAATATGTCTTTAATTTACCATTGATATACTTAATATGCTTCTAATTTACATTTATATACATCTGATATAACCATTATATCTCCTAATATAACTATGATATATGTGTGTTGATATCATACTATTATATCCAATATTTTTTTCAGATGAAAACAATGATGTAAGATTTTTTATTTTATTTTTGAAATATAAAGTTATTATATAAAAAAATTTGTGAACCCCAGCGACCAAAAAGATAAGTTAAAATTTTGATAACTTTATAAATTTAAATAGTTGATATCTCTTATATTTAGTATCTAATATTAATATTGAATAAATAGTAATGATATAGTAATCAACATTATTGATAATATTAGTATATTAATCAACAAATTGAATGATAAACTATAATTTAAACGGCTGATATACCACTAAAAATTAAATATTTGATATACCTTATATTTAGTATATCATAAATTAGAAGTACATATATATATATATGTGTGTGTACATTTGATGTATATCAGTGGTATATCTGATAATGTATATCATGGTACATCTGATACTGTATATTAGGGGTATATCGAATGTATATCGAAAGTATATCAGAGTTACATTAGATGTTTATCAAAAATATATTTCATGTATGTATATCATATATAAATTGGATGTATCTTTTATATATATATATATATATATACATACATACATACATACATACATATATACATACATACATTCAATGTATATCAAATATAGATATACATTAGGTATCGTATATCATCAGGATAAAATTGGAATAATAAAATTTCCGAAAATAAAATTCAAATATTTTGTTATATTTGAAATTTTAAAAAATTAATGACATTTTTTGAAATTCATGAAATATTTTTACTAAAATATAACAATTAATGCATAGCTCAGCGATAATTTTTAACCTTCCACCCCACTTGTTATACTAAAAGAAAAAAACAATTAATTAAGTTATATCCGTACAATTGAACTAAAACATTGTTCAAATTTAGTCTTTACAATTGTGCTAAATTAACATTTAGTTTCCCATTTTAAATCGGTAACAAATTAATTCCTACACTTTTTTTAACTAATTTAATTTAATTTAATTTAATTCATAAACTTTAGCATACTATAATTTAATTTAGTTTCTACATTGGAGAAACTCCTCAAAACCGGCGGTTGGGTTGACCGGCTGATAACTGCACTGTAATCGGCCGCCCTCTTCCACCGCCGCCGCAGCTTCTGCACGACATCCGACCCGACCCGGCACATGAACGGCACCCGAAATCTCCATCTGACCACCGAACACATATGCACGTGACCCGACCCGATCCGTTGCAAGTCGGGCACGTGGGCAACGGCCCGGCCATCGGCTTCTGGTCCATCACGGACTTCACCACCACCGCGCCGGCCACCACGCTCAGCCCCGTCGCCAGCTGAGCCAACCCCATCGGATCCATTAAATTCTGAGCAGAAAACGGTTCGTTTAGATCGGAGAACAAATTTTAGAAAATTGGGTGAGAGGAAAAAGAACACGGCGAGAGGTAGATATCGAGCAGAGAGATGGCGTTTAAATAAAAGTAAAAATTTGGGAAAAATAAGAGACTTGGAATTGGAATTTAGCGAAAAAGGAATTTAAAATTGGTTACTTCGCGAACTTTTCCTGTGAAGTGGGCGAACTTCGAGTTGACGGTTTCCATGGATGGATTTCAATCACGTGTCGAAATTACGGAGCGAGGACGGCAGTCGAGTCAACGTTGGAGGCTTTGACTTTTTGGAGTCTTGCTGATCCCGATGGAGAAGGGGACGGCGGACGGTGGCCGGGAATGTCCACATCGACAGCGTAAAATTTTTTAATTGAAGATTCAGCGAAGTGAAATATGGTTCGAGTAGGGCACAATGGGCTTGATCTTACGAGTTGTTTGCTTTTCTCTCTTTTTTCTTGTTTCCCTTTTATGCCTACAGAAGAAGATCAAATAAAACATATTTAGATGTATATTATTTCAAATTTTTTTATGTACACTTCTTGTGATTTATTCCATATGTTTTATAAAATGTTAATTTTGTATTCAATTTTAGGAGTAACATAAATTTAAAAATAACGTGGAGGTGTTTACGGGTCACTCACTGTCAATAAAAATCTAACAGCTTTTTAATTTTTTGAATAATAAAAAAATCCCTCTCTTTTTTTTTTAATTTTATTGTTTCTACACGTCAAAAACTTAATAATGATTAGAAAAAGGAAGCACTAACAATAAGTAATAAAGTACGTTTCAAATTTCGTTAATTTTTTGATTGAGGTTGAAAATTTAATCTTCAATCTCATAGTTCTAAAAAAAACTTGACGAATAACAATTCTAAACACCAAAATATATATATATATATATATATATATATATATATATATATATTTTATTTTGGAAAAATAGTTTTCAAATAAACTTTATTTTTTGAGCTCGAACAAATTACTAATGTTTTAATATGGTGGCAATTTTCGAACAATTCTAAGTTTGAAAACTCGAGTGTGTTGGGTTTGAATTAGGAGTTTTTTGGGCCAATGGATGTGATTGTATTTGTGGATTGGGCCTTCTGTAATTTTTCAGGAGCTGTGGACCTTTCAGCAACATCGGGAAATTAATCATATTCATCCTTTTATTTTGAGTAATTTTCAAAATAGTCGCTAATATTTATTTGTTTTAAATTTGACCAGTACGTTATTCTCACATATTTCTCAACGTTTCAATTTCAATAATAGTTTTACCAAAATATTTGAAAATTTTAAACTTTAAAATGGTAAGCAATTTATAGGAAAAACAACAGTAAAAAAAATAAATAACTTAGCTTGTTTGATATCATATTTGTCCAAAATGGCATGGCAAATATAGAAATATTTATATGCAAATGATAACTTTGATAATCAGATAATATAAGTTTTCATATTTTGGCTGCACTACAAAATGTGGAAATAGAAGTTTGTGAGAAAAGGTTGGTAGGTAGAGAGATAAATTATCTAATTGAAAAATGTGAATAAAAAAATAGCCCAGTAAATTGTTCATCAGTAAATAAAATTCTATAAGAAAATATTTCGAGTCTTTTTAGTTTTATGTTTTTATTTTATTTATTTTTTGTGTGTAAAATTTCATTAGTTAGTTTTTCACGTCTCTTCAAAATATATTTAAATTCTTAGTTAATTTTCAAAAGCAAAAATAAGTATTTGAAATTTCTTTTTTCACTTATATTTTGAAAATATTTGTAACAACTATATAATATAACAGAAAAACATATATATAAAAGCAATCTTTATAAACTTAATTTTTAAAAATAAAATGACTATCAACTAAAACCTTAGTTGTTAGTAAGAGAATTGTGTACATCTCAATAAGTCAGCAAGAGAAATCATGTGTGAAGGGAGATTGGCAAGAGATTAAAGTTTAATAATCAATACCTATTTAAAAAGCAATGCTAAGTGATTTTTATTAAAAAAGAAATACTAAATTATTGTAGAATTTAGAAAGTGTTGATGATATAAAATCATTTTTTTTAAACAGTGCATATGTAGAAATATGAATCTGAACTTTCAATTTATAAAAGTAGTTGTTAATATTTTAACTAATTAAAATATAAGTCTTGTCCTCATTCATTAAAAATGTGGGATATAATGTAGAGAAAAATAAAAAATAAAAGAGATATAATTTCTTTTTTTTTTTTTTTCCAATCTTGATACCCTTTTGAATAGGGAATAGGAATCCTCCACTACGTTTGAAGCAAGGTTTCATTTTCATAGGTCCAATTCTTTGAAAAAAATTTGTGATCGCTCAACTGTGACGGCCATTTTCATAACCATCACATGTATAAAAGAGAGAGAAATTTTTTTTTCTTATATTAAATATTTAATTCATACTAGGTCGACCATTGTAATTTACCCATAAAATATATATATATATATTTTAGTACAAATGAGATCGAACTCACAATCTCTTAATTGAAGATATATGTCAATTACCATTCAGTTATGCTCGTTTTGACCAGAAAAAAATTATATTGATTACCTCTTTTCTTATACATAAATGACGTATGTAAACTTCTCGAATTGGAAATCAGAGTTTTCTTTTTTATAAAATTAGAGTTTCATATGGGGATTCTTTTTTTTTTAATGTTTATAGTTATTTTTTTCCTTTTAACAGGGTTTGTACAGGCATTCTACTGTTTGTATAATTAATATATACATTGATTTTAATTTTTTTTTATAGTACAGCAACATGTAGAGATGGAAACTCTGATGTGACAGAAATTTCTTAACTTATTGAAGATGTAAAGAGGATGATAACTCGTCGGATAGCGATTGCCTTGGATCACGTCGGACGCGTGAAGAATGCTGCAGCTCACGCTTTGGCTCGAAGGGCTACCGTTTTAGAATCCTCAGGAATTTGAAGGATATGTACCCCATCCCGGATCTGTAATCTCATTTCTTCTAAGTTAATTTAATGCACTTTACTTTTCAAACAAAAGAAAAATGTAGAGATCGAGATTTGGATCTACTGGAGATAATATGCTTTAACCAATTGAATCATATTTAGATGTTTCATTTAGTTGCAATTAACTTGATTGATTTTCAAATTGATTACTTGGTTTGTCTAAACAATATTATAATTTTATTTAAAACAATAATATACAATGTATATTACAATTCAATAAATTTATTAGTGCATGTGAATTTCATGTTCGTATAATGGTTTATTTGATTATCAGAAATCTCAATTAAATGTTGGCAAAGATCATTTGATACTTAGGTGCAATGGTAAAGAAAGATTGCAATTAGCTTTTATTTTTATTTTTGTAATATAGTATATAAAGCTTTGGAAGCTCCGAAAAGAAGAAAAAAAAACAAGTCCTTTATTATTTGGCACTAGAGACTTTTTATTTTGCTTGGAAAAAAAAATTATCACGGATATTATGCAATAAAGTTGGTGTGACGTTGAACTTTGGAAAAATGTTTTAAACAAGTATCATATATTATATACATTCAACGCCTATTAAAACCTTTCCAAATTGATTACGTGCATTAAAATTTTAAAAAGTTTACAATAAATAAATATTAATTTTAACTAAGGTAAATGGTAACATTAAAATTTGACATTCATGTTAAATTAATTTAGGTCCGTTTGGTAACATTCTCCTTGTTTGTTTTCCGTTTCTAATTTCTTAAGAAATTTAAGTATTTTGCAACTAACTATATTTATTGTTTCTTTTTTTTTCAAAATTGTATAGACAGAAACAATCAAAAGAAGATTTTTTTTTTTGCTCCATTTCTAATTTATTTCAAAACATAAATAAAAAGATCGTTTTATCATACTTGAATTCATAGATGTTTATGCCACGCAATTCATTTTTCTTTATTGAAAATGAAGAAACATACACAAAAAACAGAAACGTTACCAAATGAGCTTTTAATATTTGAATTTTAAGGATTGTACGTAGTCCCTAAATTTTTTTAAAAAATTTAAATATTTAAACTTTAAATTGTGATTCTATCGTGAATCTAAACATAGTCTTCTGATGGACAAGAATGCTGGGCATATATTAATTTTTTAACCCTCCCCTCCCATATCCATATTTACCTAAGTGGATATAATTTTTTTAAAATAACCCCAAAGTTTATGTTCACTTTGAATATTGTGATTGTTACTGATATGGTTCTACATATCTGTCGATACGTCGACATTTCCATTGACATATCTATGTTTTCATAGGTTTGACATCGACATGAAAGATAAATCGGCATTTACATTATAGTACAAAAAAATCGACAAAATACGAAAATATCAACAAAATGTCACTAATATATACATAATATTAATATTAATTATTTTTAACTAATTTAGAAATAGGAAAACGTTTATTTGTTAATTTAAATATTTTTTACGATTTTTAAAATTTTTCTAACTTTTACGGCGTCAATATTTCCATCGATATTTTCATGAAATTGAGAGCTCGGCATTTCCGAAAAACATGTTTTCTTTTAGAAGTTGGTATTGTTATTTTTTATTTTTTTTTATAAAGTGCTTTTTTTTTTGTATAAATAGGAGCTTAGATTCAAAAATTCTTTACAGGGCAGAAAAAGCTGGGCCTTGCCGCTGTCCAAAAGCTTTGTTCCACCAAAAAAAAAGAAGAAGAAAAAGGGGAAAAAAAGCCCATTTTTAGAGAGAGAGAGGAATTGGAGAGAGAGAGAGAGAGAGAGAGAGAGAGAGAGAGAGAGAGAGAGAGAGAGGAATTGAGGTTGAAAGTGGAGCATTGCCGGCCAGTCTTAGCATCACATTCACATACGTAAAGTGGCATTTCCAAGGGCGACCATTTTTTCTCTTCTTCTGTGGAGGAACCGAAGCGGCCGTCCGATAACCGTTTTCCGGCCAACTCATCGGAATAACGAAGATTGATACCAAACCGCTCGGAAAAAATGGCGCTCAAATTCCATCCTCTCACCTCTCAATCCCCCAAGCTCCCTTCCTTTGCGCTGCCGCAGCTTGCCAGTCTCAGATCTCCCAAGTTCCTTATGGCCTCCACTCTCCGCTCCACCTCCAGGTACCTCGTTTTATGTCCCCTTGTTCTTCTTTCAATGCTTTCCAGATCTTCCTGAATCTTTCGCTTCTCTGCTGTTTACTGCTTTTGCATTGTTTCGCCTTCCATTCGCTCGTTTTTCCTTATTTACCACATCGCTCTCTCCGTTCATCTCAGAAGAATTCGATTCGATTTGGTTTGTTAACGATGCTTTTTCCCTTTTTTCTCAGCCTCTAGTTCTTTTTTTTTCATCCGAGGATTGTCATTTAATTACATAGTTGGCGCGTTTTGGTTTTTCGTTTTTTCTTTTTTTTGTACTAATGCGCTGGTCTCTTTTGTGTTTCTATGCGCATTATATGTTGTGTATGCGGTTTGTATTTGATTTTAAGATAATTGTTGTAGTTCCATTGGAATTTCATAGATTTTCTTCATATCGTTGTACTTTTGGCGAATGCGTTTGATCTCTTTTATTCATGTGAAAAGTGCTCGTGTATGGCGGTGGATATGGACATTTTTCAGTATATCATCTTGAGTGAATGGTTATGGCTTGCTGGTAGGAACAGCTTTCATCCTTATTCTATTGTAATTCTTGAGAATGAAAATAGATGTTCAATTTTCTTTTTTTTTTTTTGTGGGCCTGTGTGGTTGCATGATCGTCCATTTGGTATTCTCTGGTTTATTTGGCAGTGTGGTGTTCAATGCTCTGTCTTGTTTTGAATGTTCTGTCTTGTTTTGGAGGCTTCTTGGTGCAGGTCTGTCCTTGGAATTTTTGGGTCTTAACTTGATAGCTTCCTTTATTATGTGGCACCACCATGGGCTCTTGATGTCCTTGCTCAATTATTCCACATTTTGGTCCTCCGCTGCTCATTCATTCCTCATTATGAACTTCTCCTGCTCATATGTTTAAAAACCTTAAAGAGGCCAAGTTTTTCTGATTGTAACTCTTGAATTTAATCCAGTTTTTTTACCTGCCGTGGTTGCTTGAAAGAATGTGTATTCTTTGGAAGTACTCAATGGATTTAAAATTTAGTCACCTGGTTTGTATCATATATGTTCTGTAATGAAAATTGACATATGGGAAACATATACTTAAGATGTCTTGGCGACGTATGGTATGACCATTTTGTTGTGCAGTTCTGTTCTGCCCTGTCGTCGATCCAGCAGGTCTTTTGTAAACAATTCCCTTTGTCACAACACTTACAATTGTGAAACAAATCTCATTTGCTTGAAGGAAATGTTTTAACTCAATTGTGTAGGAGTTCCAGAATGCTACTCTAAACTATATGATCTGCACGTGCAGTGACAACAATTTAACTCATTGACTATTTTGATTCTTTGTGTTTCCTCAATATACCAGGGAGGTTGAGACCCTTAAGAAACCTTTTATGCCTCCTAGGGAAGTGCATCTTCAAGTAACTCACTCAATGCCGCCCCAGAAGATAGAGATGTTTAAATCTATGGAGAATTGGGCTGAAGAGAACATTTTGGTTCATTTGAAGCCAGTGGAGAGGTGTTGGCAACCACAGGACTTTTTGCCAGATCCGGCATCCGATGGATTTCACGAGCAAGTCATGGAGCTTAGAGAGAGGGCAAAGGAAATCCCGGATGATTACTTTGTCGTTTTAGTGGGAGACATGATTACAGAAGAGGCCCTTCCTACTTATCAGACAATGCTGAATACCTTAGATGGAGTCAGGGACGAAACAGGAGCAAGCCTCACTTCTTGGGCGATTTGGACAAGGGCTTGGACTGCTGAAGAGAACAGGCATGGGGACCTACTAAATAAATACCTTTACCTATCTGGGCGAGTGGACATGAGGCAGATTGAGAAAACAATTCAGTATTTGATTGGATCAGGAATGGTGAGATCCATCTCAACCTATCGAATTTTCCTTTTCCTCATAGCATTACTTTGACGGTACTTTTTAACTTGAAACTCATGAACTATAAGAGTACAGTATGTACATAAAGCTACACATGCGATCCCCTTGTGCATTCTTTGCAATTTCGGCAGCATTTTGGAGTATTGCATCAGTTTCTATCTGAAAATCCAGTTTATCTTGTTTTCTGGGTCAAGTATATACTTCATAAAGATTTGTTTTTTGGGTATCATTCTCCTTTCGTTCGTGGATATAAAGCTTGCCCATATATAAGCTACAGTTTTTACATGCAACTAGGTTATATTGTGAAATAAGTTGGTATTGGAGGTGTCCTGATTGTTTACAAACTGATCGGCCCTTCAATTTTTTCTTTGATCCTTATAAGTTCTTCAAATTCTTCTTTTTGATTTCTATGGAATGTGTTTGTAGGATCCAAGGACTGAAAACAATCCCTACCTAGGATTCATCTATACCTCATTTCAAGAAAGGGCAACCTTCATCTCCCATGGGAACACTGCCAGACAAGCAAAACAGCATGGAGACATAAAGTTGGCTCAAATATGTGGAACAATTGCAGCCGATGAGAAGCGACACGAGACTGCTTATACAAAAATTGTCGAAAAGCTCTTTGAGATAGACCCTGAAGGAACTGTCATAGCCTTTGAAGACATGATGAGGAAGAAAGTCTCAATGCCAGCCCATCTGATGTACGACGGGCGTGACGACAACCTGTTCGATCACTTCTCGGCTGTTGCACAGCGACTGGGGGTCTACACAGCCAAGGACTATGCAGACATATTGGAGTTTTTAGTTGGGAGATGGAAGGTGGAAAAGCTAACAGGACTCTCAGCTGAGGGGCAGAAGGCTCAGGATTATGTGTGTGGGTTGCCTGCAAGGATTAGAAGGCTGGAAGAAAGAGCTCAAGGGCGGGCGAAAGAAGCCGCTACCATTCCGTTCAGCTGGATCTTCAATCGGGAGGTTAAGCTGTAGTAGGGTTGAAAGGCAGAAGAAGAAGTGCATGGAAGAATCTCAGAATCTCAGAGGTTTTAATAGGAAAAAGAGCAGAAATCATCATTTGGGTGTGTAGTTTTAATCTGTTTAAGAACCAATCTTAGTATCATTTTCTTTGCTCTATTTTGAACAACCCCTCTCCCTCCCTCACTCAAAAAAGAAAAAAGAAGAAGAAATGTGTGTGTGGACTGTAGATATATGATTGTGCTTTGGTCAATTAGAAATAGAGGTAGGAAGTTCAAGTCAGTGTTCTTTCTGTTTGTGGTTTTACTTTTTTTGAGTCATTTATTTTCCACTCTCCTACTGTAAAATCTGTTTCCGAGTGTAACAAAACAATCTACAATTTTGATCATAAAAATTCTCCCTTGTTTTCTCCACTCTCCCTTGAGTTCACAGTCACAGCTACGGTGTAACCTAGAAAAAGAGCATCATTCTGTACATCGCATTCTCCCAATATTAGAAAAAGCTATGTTCTTTATTCTCTCTCGCACTGTCCACGTATAAGATCGCATTGGAGGTTTAAATACTATTCTCCGTCTACTTTTGAAATTTTCCGCAATTTTCGTCCTTCACTTCTTTTCATAATTTCCTTACCCACAAATTTATATTAAAGAACTTATTGCCACCTGTGATACATGGGAAGTACGAACAAAAAGAAAAAAGAATGATAAATCAATCGACTCTAACTATTGGTAAACTTTAATTATTATACAACATGTGTGGGTGGGGGGTTCGAACTCATAATCTCTTAGTAAATTTCTATTATTATTATTTTTAACTTTTGAAATATGTAGTGAAGTATTTGATGTTGATTTTTTTTCCCTCATGACACAACAAAATATCAAAAATTATATATAAAAAATTTACGTTCCCAGTCAATGTAGGATTGGACAAACTTTGTCCCTCAAATTTTATTTTTTTTTATAATTCAAATTTGAATTCTTTTCTTCACTCTTCTTTTTTGTTTGAATTAACCTTTTCTTCACTCTTATATTTCTATTCCTCCCCACTAAAAAGGAACATCCTGACATTTTGATCAACATCAATATTTCAAATAATGGGTGAGATTCCCATAAACTGTTGAAATTCCAACACCTAACAAGCTAAACGATTATTTCAAAATTTGCTTTAAATTTCAATATTATTTTAAACATTTTACTTCCTGTACATCTATATTTATTTCAATTATTTTCTTAAGGTAATAATTTTAACATCAATTAATATTTAGGTGTGGAATACAAGGGAGTAGGTAGGAATTGAGCTACATTTTGGACCCCAAGCAACAACTCCTTTACTATTAATCTCTTATTTCCTCCTTCCCTCTCAATGATCATTTTATTTAGGGTTTAATATTAACTCTCAAAAGATGATCCTTGTAATATAATATATATATATATTTTGGAATATTTCTTATTCTTCTTTCCCCCACAATATTCATCAGCCACCAAATCCAATCAGTAAAAATAATTTAAATTAACATGGTAAGAACTCTTACTCTATCCTACCTTTTACCATTCCATTTTTTGCCAATTGTATTAAAAACTATATTTTTTACAAATAAAACAAACTCTGTTCACAAATTTAAATATCCAGCTTTAAATATATAAAACAAATATCATCTTTCAATTAAAAAATCCAAATATAAATATTAAGATCTCTAACTTTTTGAAAAAAAATATCTTCATCAAATAAATTTACTCTTAGTTTTCAATACTATCCTAGTCCTATCCTAGTCCATGTAATTCTTCCAAGAATTAACACATGAAGATAATCCTTAATACTTTTTTATTATCATTTATTTTTCACAATTTTAATCTGATACTTCACTCTCTTAAAATATATTATAAATGAAATTTAAAAACATTCTAAATAGAATTTGAATTAAAATTTTACAAATAAAAATAGTCATGCTTTAAAGTACAGTAACAAAATTGAACAAACAGCAAAAATTGTTAATACCTAAATCTGTTCTACAGGAATATTTAAAAATCCCATTATAGACGTCGATATTTTAATCATTGATTATAAGACATTCATGGCAGATTTGATCAAATTCAATTACTTTTATAATGGACCAAGCCGACTTGTCCCAAACAATTATTCGGAAAATTTCAACAAAACATTTTTTATTTTATACTCAAGGAAGGCATATTCGTTGGAATAACGATAATCGATTCCGAGCGTAGATTCAACCAATTAATAGATGCAATACACCAAGTAATTCCCGATTCATATATTATAATTCGCGATTAAAAGGAAGATTACTGGCCATACTCTAAACCTCTACCCTAAACGATGAACATACATGAGAGAACCCTAACAGAACCATAGGACAAGATGAAAAAGCCATTGCAGAAAGACTAAAAAACAATTATCGTCGTTCGGAAAACAAAAACATTTCAGATTTGTGAAGGAAATGAAAAAGGTTTGAAGTCTGCGGATGAGGATTGGATTCAACACATTCGAACCAAAATCCAACTTCAGTTTCAAGAATTTAATTCAAATGGGGAATGAGTGTAAAAATAAACTCTTGCATAAACGAAACAGAAAGTCATGGATACTTTAGGGCTATATATTGTATGCCTACTTTGATCCGAAATGATTTAATCAAAAGAAATAGATCAGAAAGAGGAGGTCTAAAAGATGGAATGAGTGTAGCGACTTGTTCGAGGCCATGATCAAAACTAAAGATGATTTGACAGGCACGGAGAACCGCTATCATCAGTATTGCCAACCTTCAATGCAATTCACGCCATTATTATAACAGACGCCCTTGCTCTGCAAATTGGCTTTCCTCCAATTTCTTCTTCAATTTGAAATTTCAAAGGCTCTAACAAAAGCAGAGAGAGACAGAGAGAGAGTAAGCTGAAACTCTACAAAAACCCTAAAAGAAGCGTCGGCATTAACGAAGACGAAGGAACCCTAAAAATGAGGACTGAGAGACGATTCTGCAGTAATAGGGCATCGGGGGCGGCTTTTATAGACTCGGAAACCCTAATCGCAGCATATTGGGAATTACAAATGGGCCCTTGCTATTCCACAACGCTATCCATTATTGGGCTTTCGGGCCCAATAACTTAGACATGTTTGTTGAATCCAACCCAACTCAAATATGTTGTGATTCACCCAAATCCAACTCGAACAAACTTCTAAGTTATAACTCAACCCAATTCACACTGTTAATCAAACATTGTTGAGAGTGAAAATTTGAAACTTCGATCTTCAACAGAGATTGTTAGTGAAGTTTGACTCCTAAATTGAGTTTTTTGAACCACATTTACTTTCCCTTTTTAAGGATTATAGGTAGGGATTCTAAAATTTGACCTTGTATTTCATCAAAAAAAAAAAAAAAAAAACGTAAATTTTTAGCTTAACAAATTAAAATCGGCTCTGCTTTCCAAACTTTAATGTAATCATGTGATCAAATGCCATTAACTTACAAGTTGCCACCAATAATGCCATATTTTATCATTGACTAAGAATCATAATATGCAAAACGCAAGAGAAAACAGTAGATTTAGCAATATTGAATTAGTATGTGCAAAGAACTCTACATCTTTTCTGAAGAGAGAGAGAAGAAAAGGCAAATTCATTAGTAGCTCACTATATTTCTTGAGCAGCTTATCCAAGCCATTCATTTCATCTTGCTACACTTTTTAAGACTACTTGGATCAGCAATCAAGTTCAGAACAAGGAGCTTTCATCATAAACCATTATTGACTGCCAGAAAATCTTGTCGTGTCCTATGCCTCAGAAAGGTCTACACTCTCACTGACTGGGATTGTTGCTTCCGGCGATCTGTTTTGGACGCCTTCATCGACCGAGGGCTGAGATTCGTGCTTTGCAGCAGCCTGCAACACCCTGTTTTGAACATCCAAGGAGGAAGGAGATGTCGGTAATCCAACGCCATTCGTCTCCAATTTCTCGGCAGCCCACGATAATGCCTGAGCTCCAAGACTGACCGGAGTAAACAACAGCCTAAAAAGAACCACGAGATGGAATATTTAGACTTTTTTTTAATACTCTAGTTAGATGATCAAATAGAACTGGTACTGGGTTAGTTGAACTTCACACCTCACATCTTTCTTTAAATCTTCAGCATCTTCATAAGATGTGACCCGCCGATAAATTGTCTGGTCGGGTTACCAAACGATATCAATTTAACAGTAGAGTAATAGTATTTCCAAAGTGTAGACAGCGTAACTATTTCTACTTGTAAATATGAAAATTAGATCTATGGGTTTTGATTAGTTCAACTTGCAGAACACAAGAAGTACCTGACCAAGGCCAATAATGCCAATTATTTGAAGCGAAGTCTCCCATTCTGACAGACAATGAATCGTACTTGTCAGTAAAAGATTAAAGAACCTAATTCAATCAGAGGTGCATCTCTATCTAGCAAAATCTAGCCCTTTTTTATGGATCTTTTGTTTCCAAATAGAAATAGTAGAGACATTCCAGTATTTAATATTTTCAAATGATACCCACAAGCTTGGATTTGTTTTCATGATGACCACTAAAAATGAAATTATTTTCAAATGATATCAGGTTGAATTGTTTGAATTTGATAATAATGGTTTTTTCTGTTTCATATAAGAAAAAATCATCTAAAAAATGATCTGCTAATTCTATTTTCCAAATATCATAAATATAAATTATAAACATGGTTTTATTACACCACACAATTACACAGAAGTTATTGTATGAATTATGATGTTGGACAAGGACTACGGATACACACCAAGATTTCCGGACATTTTTTAATTCCTAGGTAGAAACTGGCCATAATCTCAAAATCATGATAAGGCTTATAGTACTAAAAAAATCAAGGATTAATTAAAGACATCCACCTCACTTGAGATTAAGCAAAAAAGTGCATTAACACATGTAGAAAGATGAGTATTAAGGTTCTGCTGAATTAAACAGAACTAAAAGATTTTATTAACACAGTACATTGTAAATGAGACTTGCGTTACCTAGTAAAGCATACAAAGTTGCAGCGAGACCCTGCACATAAAGAAGAACCAAGTTTGGAGAAAGATGAACATCAGAGCGAGCCCCCAACCAAAAAAATAATTAAATAAAAAGGGAAGAACTTTTACAGAAATGTGAAATAAATATTTTATCAAGCAATATGAACCTGATATCTACCAAACGAGCATTAATATGGCAGGACTAGGACACTGAGGGAAAGTAAGTAGAGTCGGAAAATGTATTCTTAGAATTACTTTTCAAATGATTTTTACTGGAAAAGTTTGATTAGAATTGGAAAATTACTAAAGGAAAGACATTTAAATTGCAAACAATATGGCAAAGTGAGAGAAAGTACGAAAAGAAAGAGAAAATGTGTATGTAAAGATTAGTATGTCAGTATGTGTAATAAGCTACAAAGAAAGATTAGCAACAGAATGTGTGTAGAAAGAAGATAGTGAGAGAAAGTATGTAGAGAGACTAGTAAGAAAGAAGTGTATATAAAAAGAAAATAATGGGATAAAATGTGTATGTTGAGAGGGATTAATAATAAAGCAATTGAACCAAAAGAAACTGATAAAGCAGTTATCAATGATTTTTTTTGGGAAAGCTCTACTAAATGCTTTTAACATCTTTCAAACATACTTTCAATTGTAAACCAACATAAATAAATGCAGAAGTACTTATTCACCACTTAAAAATACTTTTACGCTGGTCAAAAGCACTACCAAACATGGGGGATAATGAAATGCTTAGTCCATCCCTCTGATTGTAATGCTTTACTTGAGATGGAGATAACTATCGGAGCAAAAGTCATGTATAAAAATTAATCAAATGGTCATCGATCTCTTACTGAAATATTTTGTAAGTAAATTTAATCTTACCAAACTATAACTGAGAACTTGCACAGGAGATGGACTTATTTCCTCCAGGATTGCCTCAGCTTCCTGAAATAATTGCAGTTTGACTCGGAAGTCACAAAAACATAGGAACTAGATATCTCTTTGAGATATTTTCATAATTTTGGATAAGTATAAAAAACATTAGATACCTCATTAAGTATGCTAAGCGCGGTTTCAGATTTGAGCTCCTTGATGCGGAGGCCTTGTTTCACCCAAGACTGAAATCCACCTTGGATCAAGTATGGTTTCTGTCAAGAATATCCAAAAGGTATTTAATCTTGAGCAATCTTGAATGTAAGAACATTCAATTACATGATTTGTAAGAATTATTTCCAAAAATTACTTGAAATAATAATAATAATATTTTAATATTAAGTTATTGGTAGGCAATTCAACAGATATTAGGAAAAATATTAGGATTGCCTCTCCATTTGTTGTTTGTACGTTCATGTAAAAGAATTTTCGGATTACAGAATACTTGCCTTAACCCCGAGTTTCCTCAATGATCTAGCAATATTTTTAGAACCTGTACCATTGGTATCCATGACAATGACCTTGGACCTGTCCTACAGAGAGCACAAGCCAATAATCACATCATTAATCAAACCAAATCCTATTTTCTAGGAAATGGATATCACGAGAAAGTGCAGATTTAATATCAAACAATACATTAATACAGACACACACAAGTTGCCAAAGTGACATCTTTCGAAATAGAATAGGTCATAATGGCAACTGCAGAAATTGGAACATTTATTTCATGCAACTTGGTCATTGGCATGTATATTTCAGATTAATTAGTAAAGAAAATAAAAGGTAAGAAAATTATCTACAGAAGGCAACTACTCTTTTTTTTTTTTAAGACAGCAACAGCAACACGTGGGATAGAGATTCGAACCCACAACTTTTTAGTCGGAGAAATATATCTCAATCAGTTGAGCTATACTAAAGTTGGCAGCAGGCAACTACTAACAACAAATGAAGAAACTAAGGAAATAAAAGTATCAAAATCCTTTCTGCAGTTTCAAACATAAAAACAGTAGGAAATTAGTTTTTTGAGTTCCATGTCGTAACTTCTTTCACTGTCAAACTTTAGAAAATAGGCCAAGCGTCCAAGCCACTTAAGAAGAGGAAAAACCAACTACCTGAACAATCTTTAAGTTCCGGATGACAGATGCAAGTAAAGTGTCATCAAGGTCTCTTCCACTCGTCACTAACTTCCTTATAGAGCCATCAACCTGAAAATTAAGTACAAAAATTAAACTTTAAAAAGAAGCATAGAGTAGAATACAGTGCTTGTTTTTTCTGCCACTAAGAGCATTTAATTTATCTGAATACAAAATTTCCAAATTAAAAAGATGCATATGAACCAACCTCTGGTAGGGTTACACTTGCATAACGAGCTCGTGCTCGGCGTCTTAGATCTGGAATGCCATCTTTTTCTCTCAAATCCTTTAGAAAGAGAAGGGAAAAAGAACAAATTAAAATTTTTTGAAACTTTCTATTAAAATTTTTCATGATGGGGAAGTCCATATTTCATTGATGCCATATTGCATATTGGACAAGTCAGGAAAAATATTAGAATTCAGAACAGTAGCCAAGATAGTTGATTTTAAAGGAAGAAGTTACTTTTTTCTTTCTTTCCTATTCCTCCTTTTTTTCTTTGATCCAGGACATGATGACGTTTCAATAACTTTATATGACATATTTCATGGAACTTTGGAAGAGTAGGGGTTCGAATGAAACATTCAATAGAACAGTTATTTTGTTGAGAAATAAGGACTTTAAACATGCTCAATCCTGTGAATACAAAGGCCGTGAAATTTTACAGTCTCTTGCCTCAGGCCGGACATCAATAAGAACAGCATTTTCTGATCCTTTCAGGAGCTCAAAGGTTGATTGAGGGGATAAATCTCCAGAATAACCACTATATGTCCATGTCCAATAGAAAACCCTGCACAAATCTGATTAAAATTTTAAACCTCAAAGCAATGGATTCTATGTTCTACATACTACATCATAATGAAGATATGCTCAAGCTTAAAGAATAACCATACCACAGAGTGACGGAGGTTCCAAGGAGGAGCAAAAATGGAACAAGGGGATCACTTGGATCTAAGCCAAGGGTTTTCTCCAAACTCTCAACAGTTAGGTAAGCCTGTTTTTCAAAAAAATCATCACAATTGGGATGCTAATGATAAGTTAATAACTTAATATATCATTTAAACAAACATCTTAACTTTTTAATTAATACCTGTTGAAAACCAGTTTTGACAGGGCTCAAGATTTCAGCTGCTCTTTGCTCGGACGAACTTAGAGCATTCCTGATCTCAGGAGGAAAGAGTTCCTTGACTGATCCATAGGTGTAGACAACAAATGAAGTTGAATTTATCAGAGAATCCTCAATTGCAACAACTGCATGTCTTAGTAAGTCAATTGCAAAACCAGAAGCCTTAATCGAGCTTTCCTTAAATCCAGTTGAAAAGTTGGTCAGTTTATTACGACCTTGTTCCCCAACCTGATCAGCAGACGAAAATATACCATTGAAGGCATCATCTACAGTTTGATTGGCCTGTTTAACCACGGTTGATATGGATGAATTAATTGTATCCAATGATTTCTCGATAGTGTTTTCTCCTTTTTGTATAGAAGCATTGAAGGACTCACTGACACGATCAAAAAAATCCTCTGCACTTGCTTTGATGCTCGATACTGAATTATTAGCCACATTTAAGGAGTCAGAGACAGAGAGGATTTTATTGGATGCAATGTTGTCAGTTAAAACGGTTTCATTCTCTACAGGTACAACTTGAACTGATGTAATTTCAGCAGGTTGTCCAGAAACATTAAGGAGTGTCTCTCCTCCTTCAGATAAACTGGAATTCTCTACATATTTCACTCCACCTGTCAGAATGGTGTTCTTCGTTTATTGTCACAACTGTACAACCAGCAATTTAGATTATTGATGCATTTTGAAACCAATAACTATTTTTACCCATGAATAATGGCTGTTTAGCGCTTGCAGTCAAATTAGAGAAAGAAGGTCTTGTGGCATAAGTTCTAGGAAAACCTCCATGGAAACGAGTTCCACGAAGCAAGCCCATGAAGCTCCCTTCTTCTGTAGCATGGCTGCCAACATGAATATCCTTTTGGTATGGAAGTAAGAGTCTCCGGCCACCGTGGAAAGTAAACTGCAGGTTTATTCTTCCAAGTTAGAAACATTTGGTTACTTCATACAGTTCAAGGATTGACGCACCCAGACATTAAACAGGTCTTTAATGCCCAGAAACCTCCGAGTAAAAATTCATCGGTTTGATTAACACAACTCCAAATTAAGAAGGTGCCATCAACTAAATGCTCATTGATTTATTCTCCAGCAGATTACTAATCATCAGTTTTGAAATCTGTATAGCATTTTTGTACGGATGCTGAATGATTGATAAAAAGTAGTTTAAAAGCAGAAGTTTGGAACAAGTTCCCACCTTAGATTGAGAAGAACAGCTGGGAGACGCCGAGCAAACCGACAACATTTTGAATCAAATCCAACAAATGATAAGAATGATGGGAAAAGCTTCAAAAGCCTCTCATCCTGCTATAAATGAGAAGAAAGCTCAGATTAGAAGAGAGAGAACACAGAAACTCCGAAAGTCAAAACCATTCACCGAGTAAGAACAAAAAACCTCGAAATTATAACAAGAACACACGGATTGAGATCAAAACTAAGCCAAACATTGCCGATCCATGGAACAATTAGATATTAAGAAGCAAATGGTATAAGATCATTTTTATTTCGCCCTGAGGTAGTGGGAAACGCGACGAAGCTGCAAAAATAATTGAAAAGGGAGAAGTGGGAGAGTGAGCTGAACTTACATGGAGATTCTGAAAGATAAATTTGGATATTGGATGAGATTGGTAAAGGAAGTTGAAAAGGAAAGTAGATAGAACGAATAGAATCGTGTGGCTTATTAGAATCGTTACCTTGAAACTTCATCTTCATCTGTTCCTCGTTGCCTCTCGTTTTTCCATTGGTGGGGCGAGACGAAATCTTGTTCTTGAATTTATGTGGTGTTTGCTCGCTGCCTCAGATCTTCTGATTATTGCTTGTCACTTCAAGATTACACTCAACTACAGATTTCTCTGCATTTCCACTAATCATTTCACTGAATTTTTACTTCGGATTATTGCTTCTCATTTCAATCAATTACATTGAATCAGAAATTATTGATGCCTCAAATTTTACTTGTATTTGTTACTTGTTTTAAGTGTTAAACTTTCGGAAGTCAGAACTTTAGTCGTGAGAGAGAATTCTAGGCTTTTTTTTACTTCCCTTCTACTTCCCTACATATTATTATTGAAGAACTAAAATTAATATTTTTAACCTTTATGGGATAAAAACAAGTTCAAGACAAAATAATAATAATTATTATTATTATTACTGAGGATCAAAATTGGAAGGGACGGTTTGGTTAAGTTTTGAATGTTATATATAATTTTAGGCCTAAAATTCTGACGGTAACAAGTATGGGGGTTGATAAACAAGAATAGCTCCATTTGAATTTATAATATTATTATTATCAATGAAGTAGAAAAGTAAAAGTTCAAAGTGTGTTTGCTTTCCTTATTATATATAAGAATGTATGTTTCTCCGAACCCAAATTCTTATGCATATGCAAATGCAAATATTCATTTTTAAAAGAGGTAAAAAATAAATTAGAGGAGAAAAAGGAACAAGTATATTGAGATGATGAAAATATAAAATCACCAGGCTCACAAATAATTCAAAATTATCAAAAGAAAATTCCTGTGATTGGGTCAGCATATCAACCATCACATAATCGATCCAATGAACAACAAAATATAAGAAAACAAAAGATGCAATTGGCAAAACTGAAAAACCAAGTTAACATCTTCATACCCAGAATCTCATAATTGAACTTTGCCAACTAAAACTAGAACATATGACAGAAACGCTTAAAAGCCTGCAAAATGGATCTTCTCAATTAAACTAAATCGTTTATAATAATGGAATTGGTTGAAATAAACAGGCATCGATTGAGTCGAATCACTCATCGTCCTCGTCGTCGTCGTCAGCTCCAGCAGCAGAATTCAAGGCATTCAAACGCTCAACCAACTTGGCCTTCCTTTCTTCATACGTGAGCTTCTTCAAGTTAAACCTATCAGACAACAGTAACTCCTTAAGATTCATCAAATAATCACCGAACAATAAACAGCAGGTATCAAAGCTGAAAACTAAAAAACAAGTTTAATCATGAATAACGAATAGAGTTTCGCCTTTTACCTCTTGTGCTCCTTTGGTGGTTGCTTCTCAGTTTTCTTCACCAACGGTTCTGAACGGATAGCAGCGTGAACTTTCTTCAACAACTCTTCAATGTTGTCAGGCTCGATTCCCTTTTTGATATAGTCGCTGAAGTGAGATTGATACTTCTCTGGCTCATCCTCCATCAAGGACTGTGGATTAAAAAACTCGGGGTGAACATGATTTTTTATGACTATTCTGATTTCTAAGTCAACTATTCACTGATATTAACTTCTGAAAGTTTACCCTCATGTAGGCAGCAACGTGGCCGCCAAATATGTATTTCCGGTGAACCTCAGCATCGAGCTCCTTGTTATCCTTTGAAAAACCAGCAAACCTCTTGACACTGTGTGGAACATCCAATCCACCATCCAAAGCTCCCTGTGTCATGAAAATACATATAGATTCAGTCTCTAAAAATACAATGGTTTGAGAAAGATACAAAGAGAAACTCAAGCTGTCCTGATGTGGTCAATTTGTAATCATTCAAAAATGCAGTGAACTTACAAACTCCTCACCATAGTTGTAATAAGCCACTAAGTTATAACGAACTTAGAAGATCCAACGTGGAACAGATGTCAGAAAGAACAATATATATATATATATATATATATATATATATATATATTGTGTGTGTGTGTGTGGGTACACATATTTTACATATGTCAAATATTATATAGTTGGTTAAAGGATAATGGTTTAATCATTTTGTATCCAATCACGGTTTAGAAAATAAATAAAGCTACTCGTGTGACATTCATCAAACCATGTAAATCTAGAAGCACAAATAATGAAATATTATAAACAAGAAAAAGAGATGGATATTGTAGCTCATCTAACATGGACTAACTAAATACCTTGAGGGCACCAAAAACACGGTTTCCCGTTGTTGTTCGGACTAGACCAACATCAAGGAGAGCTCTGAAGGGCCTTCGGTTATCTGTGGGTTCCACAGAGAAATCCTCTCCGGTAACCTAATGATACATGATACAAATGCTTTAAGTGGACACAAATAATGATGGAACAGTTGAGCCATAACAGACAAGGTATATTATTACTTCATTTTGTTTAATTTATTTGGTTTTGGTTTTAGATAAGGTCAAGAGAGGGTAGATAGAGTACCTCGAGATTACCCTCATACTCTTTGTCCATCTCAAGGCTCTTCAAGACACGGCGAGCCAAGAGAAGTCCAGTACAGTAAGCTAAACAGTATTCAGATAGGGATAAAAAGTTAATAACAGATCAAAAAGACCCGGCCCCAACAGACTTACACTTGAAAAGAAGTACCTGCCGCATAATTTGTTAGACCAACTTCAAGACCATAATGAGGTAACTCGTGAGAATAAGCTGCAGCAAGAACCATATCACCAGCAATGCTAGAAGATACTATTTGTGCTGTAATATCCTTATTAGTCTACAAATAAACGTTAAGGTCTCCTTTCCCGAGCAAACATAAACAGATCTCACTATTCAAAACAAAAAATGCTCATAAAAAAGTAAAGATACATATTTACAGAACATCAAAAAATAAATCATGGAAAATCAAGGGCTTGAAGTGATCTTAATAAATCATAAAAAGAGGATTGATCCGATGATCCATAAAACCTAACGCTACAATGCATCTGGGGTCGTGACGGGACTTGCGAGTGTGCATCCAAATAAAAATTCCTATTATTGAAGGAAATCATAAAGATTCCTGATTTAAAAAAATAAGTGGGGAAAAAGAGTGAGCAAGATCCAATTCACTCATGCAAGTTCGGTAGAAAAAACAGCTGTAAAATAAAACAATAAATCAATGGCACTACTTAGCCAACTGTTATGAGGATACAAATCTAATAACAAAGCGGTATTTAGGAGTGTTGTACTTGTTCTTGTCTTGATTAATGAGACGAATCCTAGCCCGATAGTCTGTCTTTCCATCTGAATATTATCAAGAGGAGAAAGCACTATCAGAAACCGACCATTAACTTTTCAAGTATATTCATGAGTACAAAAAAATGAAAATACCTCTTCTTCTCTTGTATTTGACCTGGTAGCGTTTGAAGTATGCTTTCGTCTTTTGAGCTTTAGCAAAAGCCTGCAAATAAATCATTAAAATTTGTCTGGCAATACTTTCACTGACATAAATAACAAAGCTAATCGAAACAATGCAGTTACTTGCTTCAATCATTCCCAAAAATGCCTGACGATTTCAGGCATGCTAGGAACAATTCACATATAACAATCATCAGCAAGAATCGAACATATATAAAAATTCATGCGCGTTAGACTAGCTGTACTCCGACTAAGAACACATAAAGAAATGAGAAAAATTATTCTAGAAAGCAACCCAATTGAAGAACAGGCATCATGAATTAGAAATTTAAAATTTTGTGTATTTAAGTTCTAATTTTTAATTAGTATTTTAATACATATATATATAATAAACTTAAAATAAAAATGATAAATATTTGAACAATCCTATTGAAATTTCAAAAATCAAACAATCTTTTTTTAATTTCTAAATTGACCCTTCACAACACCTTTTCCAATGTGATGGGGACCTTTTTCTTCCCAGCAGCCCAGCCAAAATTAATTTTTAATGATTTCACTCATGGCCCAACCTAATTTTTCTCTCTCATAGTTAATAATCCGCCTCTCACTAAAAGAAATCTGCCTCCCACTAACCCTAATTTTCATGTACTAACAAAAAAAAAACCCTAATTTTCATGTACTAAAAAAAACCCTAATTTTCATCAGCCGCCACTTCTTCTTCTGCATACCGCGGCTCCCACCTCTCCAAGTCGCCAACCCTGCTCTGTCGCCCTTCTTCTTCTTCTTCTTCTTCTTCTTCATCTTTCCTTTTCTTCTTTCAGCGTGTCGCGGCCACGATCAGGTTAGTAAAAAAGCCATAATCTTCTGTTTGTTTTTTAATCGAAACGTTTCGATTCGTCCGTTTTTTACGATTCCATCGTCGGCAACTTACGATACATGAAATTTTCGGTTCAAATCTTTTTAACAACACGGCATAACATATCAATTGAATGTATGCACGAAGATTTCCGGAAAAAAAAAAACGAATGCAACAGACCAGAACTTCATGAAACCAAAAGACTATACAACGCAGTTGGGCAAAAATCTAACCATCTCGAGAGCGAAGAGCGAAGGCTTGAAGTACACCGAGGGAATGAGAGATGCGGCGACGGCCTCCAGTCACAGATGAGTAACGAGTTGAATGATATTTGTATAGACTCTAAGGCGAGATCAACGGTTGAGATTGGTCTAGGTTTAATCTTTCCTTTTTAATTCATTTTCGGGAAAATTGATTTTTTTTTTTTTTTTTGCACGAATTGGGTCGGCTGTTGGGCCAGAGAAGCACATTTTATTATTGGGCTTAAAGCCCAATTTCCTATCTGTCCGATTCAACTCGAGTTCCGCGCTTGCCATATGAAAATTAGGTTAAATTTCAGTTAGGTCCCTGCCATGCCATTTCCGTGTAAAATTCTCAAGTGTATTTGTATTTCGGTATTTAAAAATAACAATTTATCCTTTAGACTTAAATTGTTTTTTAAAAACTTTATTTATGATTGGAGTATATATTAACATTATAGAGGTTGATTAAAAAAAGTTGTAATTTTTATAACAAATGTAAAACTGAACACAATTCTAGCTCAACTGTTTAAGAGCCAAGATATATATACGAGAAAAGTAATATTTTTTATCCATTTTAAAAGCAACCATTAAAATAATTATTAAATACATCAATTCGTTCACAATGAGAAAGAGTAGGATGGGGACTTTTTTTCGTAGACCTTTTTGTTCACAACGAAGGCAAAGTGATGCTTACCTTGTCCAAATTAATCTACATATGGTTGGAGCGATTTGGTCGAAGCTCAGTGGTAACGGAAAGTCCCTCGATTGCTTTAGATGCAAGGTCCCATCGAGTGGAAATAATATTAGATTCTATGGTAGTGTGGCACTTGTTCAATCAGAAAGAACAAAATTTAGAAGTTACAACGTGAGATGATAAAACTGGAACTGAGATAATTAACCTACAAATTTGGTGAATTAAAATTTAATTGTTCTGTGGATAATGCTTTTAACATAATCACTCGTGTTTTGACATAGTTATAGAGGACGATGATAATACAACACCACTTTTACAAGGCTTGACTTTTTCTTTTCTATTTTTCTTGCTGTGTTTTGAGGTGGTGTGTTTGTTTTATATTATTTACAAAAATAAAATAGTAATATTTTTAAAATGAATCTATTAGAATATATATTTTAAAAGTATACTGTTCAGAAGAAATTATCAACCGTCATGGTTTCGTGAGAAATTATTTTAAATTTCAGGATTTTGAATAATTCAAATAATTTTAAATTTCTAATTGCGTTTGGAACCCAATGGAATTCAAATCATTAAAAGTAAATATTTTGCTATTATATCCTTGTAATTTAAGATAATATTATATTATAATATAATATTTTAATATAGAATAGTAATCTCAGTCATATATTAAAATCAAATAAAGATTTTAAATTAAACATTGTCAATAAAATTAAAAATGAAAAAACTTATAAACAAATACTTGAAAAAACTTAAAGTCGAATTATTTCAAATGGAAACAAAAATAATTCATATGTTTACTTTTTCTTCTAATGCAACCTCTTACTTGCTTAATATATATATATAATTTTTTTTTTGACATATTTTGATAGAAGAAAAACTCTCGTGAACTTACACAAGAAGGAAACTTTGATAGAAGAAAAACTCTCAGAAGGAAACTTTTAAAAAATTATAAAAATGTTTTAAAAATACTAAAGAGAAATTTTAAATGTATAAAATTTTTTTTTGCTTCAACGATAATTGAATGTAGGGTAAATTTGAAATTAGATATTTTTTTAATTTTAAATCCTGATAAATCTGAACTATTTGAAATGTAAAATTTTGGGACTTAAATTATTTCAATCGACTTTCAAAATCATGTATGATTGGGAATCAAATTCTAGTTCCAGGTTAGCACTCAGTTGAATTGATTAAGACGTCTATTTTGGACGGGATAATCAAGGCGTCTATTTTGGACGGGATAATCGCAGATCTAATTTCTACCACCTAAATTATAGAAAAAATGTTGAGGGAAAAAATGAAAAACTTTAAGAAATTTCAGAGACCATTAATTTAAACCAACAATGGAATATTCAGATCATCAAACTTCACCTCGTCGGATTGAACGGAGTAGAGAAATGGCGCCTGGATGTTCTGTGATGTCCTCCGAGTCCCACCTGTTTCAGAGCTTGAACGGACTTCAACAGCTAGCCGAGATGCGTCGATACAAGGTAATCTGCTTGCTCACTGCTTACTCATGATTTGATCGTCTTGGATTCTGATTCGTTATACTTTATTTACTTGTTCATTCCTTTTTACTACTGAATCAAATGTTGAATTTCGACGTTCCTTTCAATTGAATCACTTCTAATTGCAACTCGATCGATTTTCATTAAATTCGAGGTGGAGAAGTCTCCATTCCTCTTTGAATCATATTCATCGTCTTTTACATGACGTGAAATGCTACATTGAAATTCTGTCTCGTGAGATCGTGATGAATGCTCGTGGCTGTGCAGGCTTGGTTTTTGGATCAATTCGGAGTTCTGCACGACGGGAAACAGCCTTATCCCGGAGCTGTTGTAGCGTGTGCGTTTCCATTCATTAGCTTTACTCGACTGGGTTAGATTCATTACAATAGAGTTTCAACATAAAATTAATAAAATCCCGTTACTTCCTTTGTCATTACATTACACAGTGAAGAAGTTGGCAGAATGTGGCACTAAGATGGTCATTATAAGTAATTCTTCAAGACGCTCATCGACGACGATGGAAAAATTGAAGAGCCTTGGATTTGACCCCAATCTATTTGTTGGAGCCATTACAAGTGGAGAACTCACTCATCAGTACCTTCAAAGGTTGGTAATCGTTTTCTGCAACATATGATACATCTCTTTGACCATAACACTCGTAATGAGAGGAAAATGAGTCAACATTATTCATCTCATCCATTGATGAGGTCACCTCTCTGATATGAACATACAGAAAACGATCAACTAACTAAGCTAACTAATTAATACAACGTTTAACTAATTCAAGTATTTACAACTAACTATAGTTAGCTTAGCTAACTGATATAACCAATAGATTATTATAGACTGTTTGCATAAAAAAATTAATAATTCCTCCATTTTTTCATCATTGTTGGTGATATAGTTAGTCATACTTTAATTGAACTTTTTCTTTATCTTTTCAAGATTTGCTTTCTAATTATTAGTGCCATCTTACCAAACCCAACTTTTTAATTTCCTGATATTTGGTAGAGATTTGTATGGTAAGATTCATTAGATTGCATTATAATGCTATGATTTGCAGGCACAAAAACAACTGTTTTGCTTCCTTAAATCCCACAAATTTTGGTTTTTCTGGTCGGTGTGTAGCTTCTTCAAATCTCTCTATCCTGGTGTTGTGTTGCATAATCATTGTCTAAATCTATTGTGAAATTAAATCCACACCCCTTCATAATTGGGAGTTCATTTTGTATAATTATATAGTTTGAGTTCAAATTAAGCATGTTCTAATTTATAACAAATAAGAAAGAATTTTGAGTATCGGACTTGGATTATTCAGATGAATTTTGGAATGGACTGAGGGATGAAGAAAGATGGGCAGATCCCATCATGATTAAGCCCAAAAAAAACCCGCACCTAATGATCCAATCATCCCACTTTAACAATTAAATCAAGGTTTGCTAAAATCGACCGACACGATTAAATCGAGTCAATTCGACAAATTATTTAGTCTCTAAAGTACCGCGAAATTGTGATGAATATCGATCGAATTTGACCATTATAATTTGGACTTAGTTTCACTTGAAGAGACGTTATATGAGATAACATCTTTACAATTCTTACAAAAACTGATTTATTAACATTACATTGAATAAGAAATATCAACTCAGTTTTACCAAAAAGAAAAAAAGAATCAATATATGTCTATAAAATGTACCAAAATGGTGTTTTGCCAACATGCGACAACACGTACAAATACTTTGGAAAAAGGACGTGGTGGCTCATTAAAATTAGCTGACAACCTCATCAATGGAATCTTATTCTTGCGGCTCTCAAATCTTTCGGGGGAGGACGGAATCTCTTGGGACCATATCCTCTAACCATTCAATTCCTAAACTTCAATCAATTCAGTTTAATATGTTGTTTAAAATTTGTAATTGACTTAGTTGTCTTGGAGTATAGGAAAAGTTTCTTATATCAGTAAAATAAACAAAATAGTAACCACATTTAGTTTTTTCTCAAATATAGCATTTTTTTTAAAAAAAATTGAGGTCCAATTGTAAAATTACAAATTCACCCTTTAATAATATGTAATATATCTATTGATATATATCTCTGATATACTAATGATATACAGTGATTTACTTCTCATATAACTATGATATCTACTAAACTTCTAACATGTCTTGCAACTGATATACCTATAATAACTATTGATTTACCACACTGATATATATGTGATATATATTTAATATGTCTTTAATTTACCATTGATATACTAATATGCTTCTAATTTACATTTATATACATCTGATATAACCATTATATCTCTTAATATAACTATGATATATGTGTGTTGATATCATACTATTATATCCAATATATTTTTTAGATGAAACAATGATGTAAATTTTTTATTTTATTTTTGAAATATAAAGTTATTATATAAAAAATTTGTGAACCCCCAGCAACTAAAAGATAAGTTTAAAATTTTGATAACTTTATAAATTTAAATAGTTGATATCTCTTATATTTAGTATCTAATATTAATATTGAATAAATAGTAATGATATAGTAATCAACATTATTGATAATATTAGTATATTAATCAACAAATTGAATGATAAACTATAATTTAAACGGCTGATATACCACTAAAAATTAAATATTTGATATACCTTATTTTAGTATATCATAAATTAGAAGTACATATATATATGTGTGTGTGTACATTTGATGTATATCAGTGGTATATCTTATAATGTATATCATGGTACATCTGATACTGTATATTAGGGGTATATCGAATGTATATCGAAAGTATATCGAGTTACATTAGATGTTTATCAAAAATATATTTGATGTATGTATATCATATATAAATTGGATGTATCTTTTATATATATATATATATATACACACATACATACATACATTCAATGTATATCAAATATAGATATACATTAGGTATGGTATATCATCAGGATAAAATTGGAATAATAAAAATTCCGAAAATAAAATTCAAATATTTTGTTATATTTGAAATTTTGAAAAGTTAATGACATTTTTTGAAATACATGAAATATTTTTACTAAAATATAACAATTAATGCATAGCTCAGCGATAATTTTAACCTTCACCCCACTTGTTATACTAAAAGAAAAAAAAACAATTAATTAAGTTATATCCGTACAATTGAACTAAAACATTGTTCAAATTTAGTCTTTACAATTGTGCTAAATTAACATTTAGTTTCCCATTTTAAATCGGTAACAAATTAATTCCTACACTTTTTTAAACTAATTTAATTATTTTAATTTAATTCATAAACTTTAGCATACTATAATTTAATTTAGTTTCTACATTGGAGAAACTCCTCAAAACCGGCGGTTGGGTTGACCGGCTGATAACTGCACTGTAATCGGCCGCCCTCTTCCACCGCCGCCGCAGCTTCTGCACGACATCCGACCCGACCCGGCACATGAACTGCACCCAAATCTCTCCATCTGACCACCGACACACATATGCACGTGACCCGACCCGATCCGTTGCAAGTCGGGCACGTGGGCACGCCCCGGCCATCGGCTTCTGGTCCATCACGGACTTCACCACCACCCGCGCCGGCCACCACGCTCAGCCCCGTCGCCAGCTGAGCCAACCCCATCGGATCCATAAATTCTGAGCAGAAAACGGTTCGTTTAGATCGGAGAACAAATTTTAGAAAATTGGGTGAGAGGAAAAAGAACACGGCGAGAGTTAGATATCGAGCAGAGAGATGGCGTTTAAATAAAAGTAAAAATTTGGAAAAATAAGAGACTTGGAATTGGAATTTAGCGAAAAAGGAATTTAAAATTGGTTACTTCTTCGCGAACTTTTCCTGTGAAGTGGGCGAACTTCGAGTTGACGGTTTCCATGGATGGATTTCAATCACGTGTCGAAATTACGGAGCGAGGACGGCAGTCGAGTCAACGTTGGAGGCTTTGACTTTTTGGAGTCTTGCTGATCCCGATGGAGAAGGGGACGGCGGACGGTGGCCGGGAATGTCCACATCGACAGCGTAAATTTTTAATTGAAGATTCAGCGAAGTGAAATGTGGTTCGAGTAGGGCACAATGGGTTTGATCTTACGAGTTGTTTTGCTTTTCTCTCTTTTTCTTGTTTTCCCTTTTAATGCCTACAGAAGAAGATCAAATAAAACATATTTAGATGTATATTATTTCAAATTTTTTTATGTACACTTCTTGTGATTTATTCCATATGTTTTATAAAATGTTAATTTTGTATTCAATTTTAGGAGTAACATAAATTTAAAAATAACGTGGAGGTGTTTACAGGTCACTCACTAACAATAAGTAATAAAGTACGTTTCAAATTTCGTTAATTTTTTGATTGAGGTTGAAAATTTAATCTTCAATCTCATAGTTCTAAAAAAAACTTGACGAATAACAATTCTAAACACCAAAATATATATATATATATATATATATATATATATTTGTTTTTTTTTTTTTTTTTTTTATATTTGGAAAATAGTTTTCAAATAACTTTATTTTTTGAGCTCGAACAAATTACTAATGTTTTAATATGGTGGCAATTTTCGAACAATTCTAAGTTTGAAAACTCGAGTGTGTTGGGTTTGAATTAGGAGTTTTTTTGGGCCAATGGATGTGATTGTATTTGTGGATTGGGCCTTCTGTAATTTTTCAGGAGCTGTGGACCTTTCAGCAACATCGGGAAATTAATCATATTCATCCTTTTATTTTGAGTAATTTTCAAAATAGTCGCTAATATTTATTTGTTTTAAATTTGACCAGTACGTTATTCTCACATATTTCTCAACGTTTTCAATTTCAATAATAGTTTTACCAAAATATTTGAAAATTTTAAACTTTAAAATGGTAAGCAATTTATAGGAAAAACAACAGTAAAAAAAATAAATAACTTAGCTTTTGATATCATATTTGTCCAAATGGCATGCAAATATAGAAATATTTATATGCAAATGATAACTTTGATAATCAGATAATATAATTTTCATATTTTGGCTGCACTAACAAATGTGGAAATAGAAGTTTTGTGAGAAAAGGTTGGTAGGTAGAGAGATAAATTATCTAATTTAAAATGTGAATAAAAAATAGCCCAGTAAATTGTTCATCAGTAAATAAAATTCTATAAGAAAATATTAGTGCATGTGAATTTCATGTTTCGTATAATGGTTTATTTGATTATCAGAAATCTCAATTAAATGTTGGCAAAGATCATTTGATACTTAGGTGCAATGGTAAAGAAAGATTGCATTAGCTTTTATTTTTACTTTTGTAATATAGTATATAAAGCTTTGGAAGCTCCGAAAAGAAAAAAAAAAACAAGTCCTTTATTATTTGGCACTAGAGACTTTTTATTTTTCTTGGAAAAAAAATTATGACGGATATTATGCAATAAAGTTGGTGTGACGTTGAACTTTGGAAAAATGTTTTAAACATATCATATATTATATACATTCAACGCCTTTAAAACTTTCCAAATTGATTACGTGCATTAAAATTTTAAAAGTTTACAATAAATAAATATTAATTTTAACTAAGGTAAATGGTAACATTAAAATTTGACATTCATGTTAAATTAATTTAGGTCCGTTTGGTAACATTCTCCTTGTTTGTTTTCCTTCCCGTTTCTAATTTCTTAAGAAATTTATATTTTGCAACTAACTATATTTTATTTTTTTTTTTTTTTTCAAAATTGTATAGACAGAAACAATCAAAAGAAGATTTTTTTTTTTGCTCCATTTCTAATTTATTTCAAAACATAAATAAAAAGATCGTTTTATCATACTTGAATTCATAGATGTTTATGCCACGCAATTCATTTTTCTTTATTGAAAATGAAGAAACATACACAAAAAACAGAAACGTTACCAAATGAGCTTTTAATATTTGAATTTAAGGATTGTACGTAGTCCCTAAATTTTTTAAAAATTTAAATATTTAAACTTTAAATTGTGATTCTATCGTGAATCTAAACATAGTCTTCTGATGGACAAGAATGCTGGGCATATATTAATTTTTTAACCCTCCCCTCCCATATCCATATTTACCTAAGTGGATATAATTTTTTAAAATAACCCCAAAGTTTATGTTCACTTTGAATATTGTGATTGTTACTGATATGGTTCTACATATCTGTCGATACGTCGACATTTCCATTGACATATCTATGTTTTCATAGGTTTGACATCGACATGAAAGATAATCGCATTTACATTATAGTACAAAAAAATCGACAAATACTAAAATATCAACAAAATGTCACTAATATATACATAATATTAATATTAATTATTTTTAACTAATTTAGAAATAGGAAAACGTTTATTTGTTAATTTAAATATTTTTTACGATTTTTAAAATTTTTCTAACTTTTACGGCGTCAATATTTCCATCGATATTTTCATGAAGAGCTCGGCATTTCCGAAAAACATGTTTTCTTTTAGAAGTTGGTATTGTTATTTTTTTATTTTTTTTTATAAAGTGCTTTTTTTTTTTTGTATAAATAGGAGCTTAGATTCAAAAATTCTTTACAGGGCAGAAAAAGCTGGGCCTTGCCGCTGTCCAAAAGCTTTGTTCCACCAAAAAAAAAAGAAGAAAAAGGGGAAAAAAGCCCATTTTTAGAGAGAGAGAGGAATTGGAGAGAGAGAGAGAGAGAGAGAGAGAGAGAGAGAGAGAGAGAGAGAGAGAGAGAGAGAGGAATTGAGGTTGAAAGTGGAGCATTGCCGGCCAGTCTTAGCATCACATTCACATACGTAAAGTGGCATTTCCAAGGGCGACCATTTTTTTCTCTTCTTCTCTGTGGAGGAAACCGAAGCGGCCGTCCGATAACCGTTTTTCCGGCCAACTCATCGGAATAACGAAGATTGATACCAAACCGCTCGGAAAAAATGGCGCTCAAATTCCATCCTCTCACCTCTCAATCCCCCAAGCTCCCTTCCTTTGCGCTGCCGCAGCTTGCCAGTCTCAGATCTCCCAAGTTCCTTATGGCCTCCACTCTCCGCTCCACCTCCAGGTACCTCGTTTTATGTCCCCTTGTTCTTCTTTCAATGCTTTCCAGATCTTCCTGAATCTTTCGCTTCTCTGCTGTTTACTGCTTTTGCATTGTTTCGCCTTCCATTCGCTCGTTTTTCCTTATTTACCACCACATCGCTCTCTCCGTTCATCTCAGAAGAATTCGATTCGATTTGGTTTGTTAACGATGCTTTTTTCCTTTTTTCTCAGCCTCTAGTTCTTTTTTTTTCATCCGAGGATTGTCATTTAATTACATAGTTGGCGGCGTTTTGGTTTTTGGTTTTTTTCTTTTTTTTTTGTACTAATGCGCTGGTCTCTTTTGTGTTTCTATGCGCATTATATGTTGTGTATGCGGTTTGTATTTGATTTTAAGATAATTGTTGTAGTTCCATTGGAATTTCATAGATTTTCTTCATATCGTTGTACTTTTGGCGAATGCGTTTGATCTCTTTTATTCATGTGAAAAGTGCTCGTGTATGGCGGTGGATATGGACATTTTTCAGTATATCATCTTGAGTGAATGGTTATGGCTTGCTGGTAGGAACAGCTTTCATCCTTATCTATTGTAATTCTTGAGAATGAAAATAGATGTTCAATTTTCTTTTTTTTTTTTGTGGGCCTGTGTGGTTGCATGATCGTCCATTTGGTATTCTCTGGTTTATTTGGCAGTGTGGTGTTCAATGCTCTGTCTTGTTTTGAATGTTCTGTCTTGTTTTGGAGGCTTCTTGGTGCAGGTCTGTCCTTGGAATTTTTGGTCTTAACTTGATAGCTTCCTTTATTATGTGGCACCACCATGGGCTCTTGATGTCCTTGCTCAATTATTCCACATTTTGGTCCTCCGCTGCTCATTCATTCCTCATTATGAACTTCTCCTGCTCATATGTTTAAAAAAAAACCTTAAAGAGGCCAAGTTTTTCTGATTGTAACTCTTGATTTAATTAATCCAGTTTTTTTACCTGCCGTGGTTGCTTGAAAAAATGTGTATTCTTTGGAAGTACTCAATGGATTTAAAATTTAGTCACCTGGTTTGTATCATATATGTTCTGTAATGAAATTGACATATGGGAAACATATACTTAAGATGTCTTGGCGACGTATGGTATGACCATTTTGTTGTGCAGTTCTGTTCTGCCCTGTCGTCGATCCAGCAGGTCTTTTGTAAACAATTCCCTTTGTCACAACACTTACAATTGTGAAACAAATCTCATTTGCTTGAAGGAAATGTTTTAACTCAATTGTGTAGGAGTTTCCAGAATGCTACTCTAAACTATATGATCTGCACGTGCAGTGACAACAATTTAACTCATTGACTATTTTGATTCTTTTTGTTTCCTCAATATACCAGGGAGGTTGAGACCCTTAAGAACCTTTTTATGCCTCCTAGGGAAGTGCATCTTCAAGTAACTCACTCAATGCCGCCCCAGAAGATAGAGATGTTTAAATCTTTGGATGGGAGAATTGCGTGAAGAGAACATTTGGGTTCATTTGAAGCCAGTGGAGAGGTGTTGGCAACCACAGGACTTTTTTGCCAGATCCGGCATCCGATGGATTTCACGAGCAAGTCATGGAGCTTAGAGAGAGGCAAAGGAAATCCGGATGATTACTTTGTCGTTTTAGTGGGAGACATGATTACAGAAGAGGCCCTTCCTACTTATCAGACAATGCTGAATACCTTAGATGGAGTCAGGGACGAACAGGAGCAAGCCTCACTTCTTGGGCGATTTGGACAAGGGCTTGGACTGCTGAAGAGAACAGGCATGGGGACCTACTAAATAATACCTTTACCTATCTGGGCGAGTGGACATGAGGCAGATTGAGAAAACAATTCAGTATTTGATTGGATCAGGAATGGTGAGATCCATCTCAACCTATCGAATTTTCCTTTTCCTCATAGCATTACTTTGACGGTACTTTTTAACTTGAAACTCATGAACTATAAGAGTACAGTATGTACATAAAGCTACACATGCGATCCCCTTGTGCATTCTTTGCAATTTCGGCAGCATTTTGGAGTATTGCATCAGTTTCTATCTGAAAATTCCAGTTTATCTTGTTTTCTGGGTCAAGTATATACTTCATAAAGATTTGTTTTTTGGGTATCATTCTCCTTTCGTTCGTGGATATAAAGCTTGCCCATATATAAGCTACAGTTTTTTTACATGCAACTAGGTTATATTGTGAAATAAGTTGGTATTGGAGGTGTCCTGATTGTTTACAAACTGATCGGCCCTTCAATTTTTTCTTTGATCCTTATAAGTTCTTCAAATTCTTTTTTGATTTCTATGGAATGTGTTTGTAGGATCCAAGGACTGAAAAAATCCCTACCTAGGATTCATCTATACCTCATTTCAAGAAAGGGCAACCTTCATCTCCCATGGGAACACTGCCAGACAAGCAAAACAGCATGGAGACATAAAGTTGGCTCAAATATGTGGAACAATTGCAGCCGATGAGAGCGACACGAGACTGCTTATACAAAAATTGTCGAAAGCTCTTTGAGATAGACCCTGAAGGAACTGTCATAGCCTTTGAAGACATGATGAGGAAGAAAGTCTCAATGCCACCCATCTGATGTACGACGGGCGTGACGACAACCTGTTCGATCACTTCTCTCGGCTGTTGCACAGCGACTGGGGGTCTACACAGCCAAGGACTATGCAGACATATTGGAGTTTTTAGTTGGAGATGGAAGGTGGAAAAGCTAACAGGACTCTCAGCTGAGGGGCAGAAGGCTCAGGATTATGTGTGTGGGTTGCCTGCAAGGATTAGAAGGCTGGAAGAAGAGCTCAAGGGCGGGGCGAAAGAAGCCGCTACCATTCCTTCCGTTCAGCTGATCTTCATCGGGAGGTTAAGCTGTAGTAGGGTTGAAAGGCAGAAGAAGAAGTGCATGGAAGAATCTCAGAATCTCAGAGGTTTTAATAGGAAAAAGAGCAGAAATCATCATTTGGGTGTGTAGTTTTAATCTGTTTAAGAACCAATCTTAGTATCATTTTCTTTGCTCTATTTTGAACAACCCCTCTCCCTCCCTCACCAAAAAAAAAAAGAAAAAGAAGAAATGTGTGTGTGACTGTAGATATATGATTGTGCTTTGGTCAATTAGAAATAGAGGTAGGAAGTTCAAGTCAGTGTTCTTTCTGTTTGTGGTTTTACTTTTTTTGAGTCATTTATTTTCCACTCTCCTACTGTAAAATCTGTTTCCGAGTGTAACAAAACAATCTACAATTTTGATCATAAAAATTCTCCCTTGTTTTCTCCACTCTCACTTCCCTTGAGTTCACAGTCACAGCTACGGTGTAACCTAGAAAAAGAGCATCATTCTGTACATCGCATTCTCCCAATATTAGAAAAAGCTATGTTCTTTATTCTCTCTCTCGCACTGTCCACGTATAAGATCGCATTGGAGGTTTAAATACTATTCTCCGTCTACTTTTGAAATTTTCCGCAATTTTCGTCCCTTCACTTCTTTTCATAATTTCCTTACCCACAAATTTATATTAAAGAACTTATTGCCACCTGTGATACATGGGAAGTACGAACAAAAAAAAAAGAATGATAAATCAATCGACTCTAACTATTGGTAAACTTTAATTATTATACAACATGTGTGGGTGGGGGGTTCGAACTCATAATCTCTTAGTAAATTTCTATTATTATTATTTTTAAACTTTTGAAATATGTAGTGAAGTATTTGATGTTGATTTTTTTTTCCCTCATGACACAACAAATATCAAAAATTATATATAAAAAATTTACGTTCCCAGTCAATGTAGGATTGGACAAACTTTGTCCCTCAAATTTTATTTTTTTTTATAATTCAAATTTGAATTCTTTTCTTCACTCTTCTTTTTTGTTTGAATTAACCTTTTCTTCACTCTTATATTTCTATTCCTCCCCACTAAAAAGGAACATCCTGACATTTTGATCAACATCAATATTTCAATAATGGGTGAGATTCCCATAAACTGTTGAAATTCCAACACCTAACAAGCTAAACGATTATTTCACAAATTTGCTTTAAATTTCAATATTATTTTAAACATTTTACTTCCTGTACATCTATATTTATTTCAATTATTTTCTTAAGGTAATAATTTTAACATCAATTAATATTTAGGTGTGGAATACAAGGGAGTAGGTAGGAATTGAGCTACATTTTGGACCCCAAGCAACAACTCCTTTACTATTAATCTCTTATTTCCTCCTTCCTCTCAATGATCATTTTATTTAGGGTTTAATATTAACTCTCAAAAGATGATCCTTGTAATATAATATATATATATATTTGGAATATTTCTTATTCTTCTTTCCCCCCCACAATATTCATCAGCCACCAAATCCAATCAGTAAAAATAATTTAAATTAACATGGTAAGAACTCTTACTCTATCCTACCTTTTACCATTCCATTTTTTGCCAATTGTATTAAAAACTATATTTTTTACAAATAAAACAACTCTGTTCACAAATTTAAATATCCAGCTTTAAATATATAAAACAAATATCATCTTTCAATTAAAAATCCAAATATAAATATTAAGATCTCTAACTTTTTGAAAAAAAATATCTTCATCAAATAAATTTACTCTTAGTTTTCAATACTATCCTAGTCCTATCCTAGTCCATGTAATTCTTCCAAGAATTAACACATGAAGATAATCCTTAATACTTTTTTATTATCATTTATTTTTCACAATTTTAATCTGATACTTCACTCTCTTAAAATATATTATAAATGAAATTTAAAAACATTCTAAATAGAATTTGAATTAAAATTTTACAAATAAAAGTCATGCTTTAAAGTACAGTAACAAATTGGACAAACAGCAAAAATTGTTAATACCTAAATCTGTTCTACAGGAATATTTAAAAATCCCATTATAGACGTCGATATTTTAATCATTGATTATAAGACATTCATGGCAGATTTGATCAAATTCATTACTTTTATAATGGACCAAGCCGACTTGTCCCAAACAATTATTCGGAAAATTTCAACAAACATTTTTTTATTTTATACTCAAGGAAGGCATATTCGTTGGAATACCGATAATCGATTCCGAGCGTAGATTCAACCAATTAATAGATGCAATACACCAAGTAATTCCCGATTCATATATTATAATTCGCGATTAAAAGGAAGATTACTGGCCATACTCTAAACCTCTACCCTAAACGATGAACATACATGAGAGAACCCTAACAGAACCATAGGACAAGATGAAAAAGCCATTGCAGAAAGACTAAAAAACAATTATCGTCGTTCGGAAAACAAAAACATTTCAGATTTGTGAAGAAATGAAAAAGGTTTGAAGTCTGCGGATGAGGATTGGATTCACACATTCGAACCAAAATCCAACTTCAGTTTCAAGAATTTAATTCAAATGGGGAATGAGTGTAAAAATAAACTCTTGCATAAACGAAACAGAAAGTCATGGATACTTTAGGGCTATATATTGTATGCCTACTTTGATCCGAAATGATTTAATCAAAAGAAATAGATCAGAAAGAGGAGGTCTAAAAGATGGAATGAGTGTAGCGACTTGTTCGAGGCCATGATCAAAACTAAAGATGATTTGACAGGCACGGAGAACCGCTATCATCAGTATTGCCAACCTTCAATGCAATTCACGCCATTATTATAACAGACGCCCTTGCTCTGCAAATTGGCTTTCCTCCAATTTCTTCTTCAATTTGAAATTTCAAAGGCTCTAACAAAGCAGAGAGAGACAGAGAGAGAGTAAGCTGAAACTCTACAAAAACCCTAAAAGAAGCGTCGGCATTAACGAAGACGAAGGAACCCTAAAAATGAGGACTGAGAGACGATTCTGCAGTAATAGGGCATCGGGGGCGGCTTTTATAGACTCGGAAACCCTAATCGCAGCATATTGGGAATTACAAATGGGCCCTTGCTATTCCACAACGCTATCCATTATTGGGCTTTCGGGCCCAATAACTTAGACATGTTTGTTGAATCCAACCCAACTCAAATATGTTGTGATTCACCCAAATCCAACTCGAACAAACTTCTAAGTTATAACTCAACCCAATTCACACTGTTAATCAAACATTGTTGAGAGTGAAAATTTGAAACTTCGATCTTCAACAGAGATTGTTAGTGAAGTTTGACTCCTAAATTGAGTTTTTTGAACCACATTTACTTTCCCTTTTTAAGGATTATAGGTAGGGATTCTAAAATTTGACCTTGTATTTCATCAAAAAAAAAAAAAAAAAACGTAAATTTTTAGCTTAACAAATTAAAATCGGCTCTGCTTTCCAAACTTTAATGTAATCATGTGATCAAATGCCATTAACTTACAAGTTGCCACCAATAATGCCATATTTTATCATTGACTAAGAATCATAATATGCAAAACGCAAGAGAAAACAGTAGATTTAGCAATATTGAATTAGTATGTGCAAAGAACTCTACATCTTTTCTGAAGAGAGAGAGAAGAAAAGGCAAATTCATTAGTAGCTCACTATATTTCTTGAGCAGCTTATCCAAGCCATTCATTTCATCTTGCTACACTTTTTAAGACTACTTGGATCAGCAATCAAGTTCAGAACAAGGAGCTTTCATCATAAACCATTATTGACTGCCAGAAAATCTTGTCGTGTCCTATGCCTCAGAAAGGTCTACACTCTCACTGACTGGGATTGTTGCTTCCGGCGATCTGTTTTGGACGCCTTCATCGACCGAGGGCTGAGATTCGTGCTTTGCAGCAGCCTGCAACACCCTGTTTTGAACATCCAAGGAGGAAGGAGATGTCGGTAATCCAACGCCATTCGTCTCCAATTTCTCGGCAGCCCACGATAATGCCTGAGCTCCAAGACTGACCGGAGTAAACAACAGCCTAAAAAGAACCACGAGATGGAATATTTAGACTTTTTTTTAATACTCTAGTTAGATGATCAAATAGACTGGTACTGGGTTAGTTGAACTTCACACCTCACATCTTTCTTTAAATCTTCAGCATCTTCATAAGATGTGACCCGCCGATAAATTGTCTGGTCGGGTTACCAAACGATATCAATTTAACAGTAGAGTAATAGTATTTCCAAAGTGTAGACAGCGTAACTATTTCTACTTGTAAATATGAAAATTAGATCTATGGGTTTTGATTAGTTCAACTTGCAGAACACAAGAAGTACCTGACCAAGGCCAATAATGCCAATTATTTGAAGCGAAGTCTCCCATTCTGACAGACAATGAATCGTACTTGTCAGTAAAAGATTAAAGAACCTAATTCAATCAGAGGTGCATCTCTATCTAGCAAAATCTAGCCCTTTTTTATGGATCTTTTGTTTCCAAATAGAAATAGTAGAGACATTCCAGTATTTAATATTTTCAAATGATACCCACACTTGGATTTGTTTTCATGATGACCACTAAAAATGAAATTATTTTCAAATGATATCAGGTTGAATTGTTTGAATTTGATAATAATGGTTTTTTCTCTGTTCATATAAAAAAAATCATCTAAAAAATGATCTGCTAATTCTATTTCCAAATATCATAAATATAAATTATAAACATGGTTTTATTACACCACACAATTACACAGAAGTTATTGTATGAATTATGATGTTGGACAAGGACTACGGATCACACCAAGATTTCCGGACATTTTTTAATTCCTAGGTAGAAACTGGCCATAATCTCAAAATCATGATAAGGCTTATAGTACTAAAAAAATCAAGGATTAATTAAAGACATCCACCTCACTTGAGATTAGCAAAAAAGTGCATTAACACATGTAGAAAGATGAGTATTAAGGTTCTGCTGAATTAAACAGAACTAAAAGATTTTATTAACACAGTACATTGTAAATGAGACTTGCGTTACCTAGTAAAGCATACAAAGTTGCAGCGAGACCCTGCACATAAAGAAGAACCAAGTTTGGAGAAAGATGAACATCAGAGCGAGCCCCCAACCAAAAAAATAATTAAATAAAAAGGGAAGAACTTTTACAGAAATGTGAAATAAATATTTTATCAAGCAATATGAACCTGATATCTACCAAACGAGCATTAATATGGCAGGACTAGGACACTGAGGGAAAGTAATAGAGAGTCGGAAAATGTATTCTTAGAATTACTTTTCAAATGATTTTTACTGGAAAAGTTTGATTAGAATTGGAAAATTACTAAAGGAAAGACATTTAAATTGCAAACAATATGGCAAAGTGAGAGAAAGTACGAAAGAAAGAGAAATGTGTATGTAAAGATTAGTATGTCAGTATGTGTAATAAGCTACAAAGAAAGATTAGCAACAGAATGTGTGTAGAAAGAAGATAGTGAGAGAAAGTATGTAGAGAGACTAGTAAGAAAGAAGTGTATATAAAAAGAAAATAATGGGATAAAATGTGTATGTTGAGAGGGATTAATAATAAAGCAATTGAACCAAAAGAAACTGATAAAGCAGTTATCAATGATTTTTTTTGGGAAAGCTCTACTAAATGCTTTTAACATCTTTCAAACATACTTTCAATTGTAAACCAACATAAATAAATGCAGAAGTACTTATTCACCACTTAAAAATACTTTTACGCGCTGGTCAAAAGCACTACCAAACATGGGGATAATGAAATGCTTAGTCCATCCCTCTGATTGTAATGCTTTACTTGAGATGGAGATAACTATCGGAGCAAAAGTCATGTATAAAAAATTAATCAAATGGTCATCGATCTCTTACTGAAATATTTTGTAAGTAAATTTAATCTTACCAAACTATAACTGAGAACTTGCACAGGAGATGGACTTATTTCCTCCAGGATTGCCTCAGCTTCCTGAAATAATTGCAGTTTGACTCGGAAGTCACAAAAACATAGGAACTAGATATCTCTTTGAGATATTTTCAATAATTTTGGATAAGTATAAAAAACATTAGATACCTCATTAAGTATGCTAAGCGCGGTTTCAGATTTGAGCTCCTTGATGCGGAGGCCTTGTTTCACCCAAGACTGAAATCCACCTTGGATCAAGTATGGTTTCTGTCAAGAATATCCAAAAGGTATTTAATCTTGAGCAATCTTGAATGTAAGAACATTCAATTACATGATTTGTAAGAATTATTTCCAAAAATTACTTGAAATAATAATAATAATATTTTAATATTAAGTTATTGGTAGGCAATTCAACAGATATTAGGAAAAATATTAGGATTGCCTCTCCATTTGTTTTTGTACGTTCATGTAAAAGAATTTTCGGATTACAGAATACTTGCCTTAACCCCGAGTTTCCTCAATGATCTAGCAATATTTTTAGAACCTGTACCATTGGTATCCATGACAATGACCTTGGACCTGTCCTACAGAGAGCACAAGCCAATAATCACATCATTAATCAAACCAAATCCTATTTTCTAGAAATGGATATCACGAGAAAGTGCAGATTTAATATCAAACAATACATTAATACAGACACACACAAGTTGCCAAAGTGACATCTTTCGAAATAGAATAGGTCATAATGGCAACTGCAGAAATTGGAACATTTATTTCATGCAACTTGGTCATTGGCATGTATATTTCAGATTAATTAGTAAAGAAAATAAAAGGTAAGAAATTATCTACAGAAGGCACTACTCTTTTTTTTTTTTAAGACAGCAACAGCAACACGTGGGATAGAGATTCGAACCCACAACTTTTTAGTCGGAGAAATATATCTCAATCAGTTGAGCTATACTAAAGTTGGCAGCAGGCAACTACTAACAACAAATGAAGAAACTAAGGAAATAAAAGTATCAAAATCCTTTCTGCAGTTTCAAACATAAAAACAGTAGGAATTTTTTTTTGAGTTCCATGTCGTAACTTCTTTCACTGTCAAACTTTAGAAAATAGCCAAGCGTCCAAGCCACTTAAGAAGAGGAAAAACCAACTACCTGAACAATCTTTAAGTTCCGGATGACAGATGCAAGTAAAGTGTCATCAAGGTCTCTTCCACTCGTCACTAACTTCCTTATAGAGCCATCAACCTGAAAATTAAGTACAAAAATTAAACTTTAAAAAGAAGCATAGAGTAGAATACAGTGCTTGTTTTTTCTGCCACTAAGAGCATTTAATTTATCTGAATACAAAATTTCCAAATTAAAAAGATGCATATGAACCAACCTCTGGTAGGGTTACACTTGCATAACGAGCTCGTGCTCGGCGTCTTAGATCTGGAATGCCATCTTTTTCTCTCAAATCCTTTAGAAAGAGAAGGGAAAAAGAACAAATTAAAATTTTTTGAAACTTTCTATTAAAATTTTTCATGATGGGGAAGTCCATATTTCATTGATGCCATATTGCATATTGGACAAGTCAGGAAAATATTAGAATTCAGACAGTAGCCAAGATAGTTGATTTTAAAGGAAGAAGTTACTTTTTTCTTTCTTTCCTATTCCTCCTTTTTTTCTTTGATCCAGGACATGATGACGTTTCAATAACTTTATATGACATATTTCATGGAACTTTGAAGAGTAGGGTTCGAATGAAACATTCAATAGAACAGTTATTTTGTTGAGAAATAAGGACTTTAAACATGCTCAATCCTGTGAATACAAAGGCCGTGAAATTTTACAGTCTCTTGCCTCAGGCCGGACATCAATAAGAACAGCATTTTCTGATCCTTTCAGGAGCTCAAAGGTTGATTGAGGGGATAAATCTCCAGAATAACACTATATGTCCATGTCCAATAGAAAACCCTGCACAAATCTGATTAAAATTTTAAACCTCAAAGCAATGGATTCTATGTTCTACATACTACATCATAATGAAGATATGCTCAAGCTTAAAGAATAACCATACCACAGAGTGACGGAGGTTCCAAGGAGGAGCAAAAATGGAACAAGGGGATCACTTGGATCTAAGCCAAGGGTTTTCTCCAAACTCTCAACAGTTAGGTAAGCCTGTTTTTCAAAAAATCATCACAATTGGGATGCTAATGATAAGTTAATAACTTAATATATCATTTAAACAAACATCTTAACTTTTAATTAATACCTGTTGAAAACCAGTTTTGACAGGCTCAAGATTTCAGCTGCTCTTTGCTCGGACGAACTTAGAGCATTCCTGATCTCAGGAGGAAAGAGTTCCTTGACTGATCCATAGGTGTAGACAACAAATGAAGTTGAATTTATCAGAGAATCCTCAATTGCAACAACTGCATGTCTTAGTAAGTCAATTGCAAAACCAGAAGCCTTAATCGAGCTTTCCTTAAATCCAGTTGAAAAGTTGGTCAGTTTATTACGACCTTGTTCCCCAACCTGATCAGCAGACGAAAATATACCATTGAAGGCATCATCTACAGTTTGATTGGCCTGTTTAACCACGGTTGATATGGATGAATTAATTGTATCCAATGATTTCTCGATAGTGTTTTTCTCCTTTTTGTATAGAAGCATTGAAGGACTCACTGACACGATCAAAAAAATCCTCTGCACTTGCTTTGATGCTCGATACTGAATTATTAGCCACATTTAAGGAGTCAGAGACAGAGAGGATTTTATTGGATGCAATGTTGTCAGTTAAAACGGTTTCATTCTATACAGGTACAACTTGAACTGATGTAATTTCAGCAGGTTGTCCAGAAACATTAAGGAGTGTCTCTCCTCCTTCAGATAAACTGGAATTCTCTACATATTTCACTCCACCTGTCAGAATGGTGTTCTTCGTTTATTGTCACAACTGTACAACCAGCAATTTAGATTATTGATGCATTTTGAAACCAATAACTATTTTTACCCATGAATAATGGCTGTTTAGCGCTTGCAGTCAAATTAGAGAAAGAAGGTCTTGTGGCATAAGTTCTAGGAAACCTCCATGGAAACGAGTTCCACGAAGCAAGCCCATGAAGCTCCCTTCTTCTGTAGCATGGCTGCCAACATGAATATCCTTTTGGTATGGAAGTAAGAGTCTCCGGCCACCGTGGAAAGTAAACTGCAGGTTTATTCTTCCAAGTTAGAAACATTTGGTTACTTCATACAGTTCAAGGATTGACGCACCCAGACATTAAACAGGTCTTTAATGCCCAGAACCTCCGAGTAAAAATTCATCGGTTTGATTAACACAACTCCAAATTAAGAAGGTGCCATCAACTAAATGCTCATTGATTTATTCTCCAGCAGATTACTAATCATCAGTTTTGAAATCTGTATAGCATTTTTGTACGGATGCTGAATGATTGATAAAAAGTAGTTTAAAAGCAGAAGTTTGGAACAAGTTCCCACCTTAGATTGAGAAGAACAGCTGGGAGACGCCGAGCAAACCGACAACATTTTGAATCAAATCCAACAAATGATAAGAATGATGGAAAAGCTTCAAAAGCCTCTCATCCTGCTATAAATGAGAAGAAGCTCAGATTAGAAGAGAGAGAACACAGAAACTCCGAAAGTCAAAACCATTCACCGAGTAAGAACAAAAAACCTCGAAATTATAACAAACACACGGATTGAGATCAAAACTAAGCCAAACATTGCCGATCCATGGAACAATTAGATATTAAGAAGCAAATGGTATAAGATCATTTTTATTTCGCCCTGAGGTAGTGGGAAACGCGACGAAGCTGCAAAAATAATTGAAAAGGGAGAAGTGGGAGAGTGAGCTGAACTTACATGGAGATTCTGAAAGATAAATTTGGATATTGGATGAGATTGGTAAAGGAAGTTGAAAAGGAAAGTAGATAGAACGAATAGAATCGTGTGGCTTATTAGAATCGTTACCTTGAAACTTCATCTTCATCTGTTCCTCGTTGCCTCTCGTTTTTCCATTGGTGGGGCGAGACGAAATCTTGTTCTTGAATTTATGTGGTGTTTGCTCGCTGCCTCAGATCTTCTGATTATTGCTTGTCACTTCAAGATTACACTCAACTACAGATTTCTCTGCATTTCCACTAATCATTTCACTGAATTTTTACTTCGGATTATTGCTTCTCATTTCAATCAATTACATTGAATCAGAAATTATTGATGCCTCAAATTTACTTGTATTTGTTACTTGTTTTAAGTGTTAAACTTTCGGAAGTCAGAACTTTAGTCGTGAGAGAGAATTCTAGAGGCTTTTTTTTACTTCCCTTCTACTTCCCTACATATTATTATTGAAGAACTAAAATTAATATTTTTAACCTTTATGGGATAAAAACAAGTTCAAGACAAAATAATAATAATTATTATTATTATTACTGAGGATCAAAATTGGAAGGGACGGTTTGGTTAAGTTTTGAATGTTATATATAATTTTAGGCCTAAAATTCTGACGGTAACAAGTATGGGGGTTGATAAACAAGAATAGCTCCATTTGAATTTATAATATTATTATTATCAATGAAGTAGAAAAGTAAAAGTTCAAAGTGTGTTTGCTTTCCTTATTATATATAAGAATGTATGTTTCTCCGAACCCAAATTCTTATGCATATGCAAATGCAAATATTCATTTTTAAAAAGAGGTAAAAATAAATTAGAGGAGAAAAGGAACAAGTATATTGAGATGATGAAAATATAAAATCACCAGGCTCACAAATAATTCAAAATTATCAAAAGAAAATTCCTGTGATTGGGTCAGCATATCAACCATCACATAATCGATCCAATGAACAACAAAATATAAGAAAACAAAAGATGCAATTGGCAAAACTGAAAAACCAAGTTAACATCTTCATACCCAGAATCTCATAATTGAACTTTGCCAACTAAAACTAGAACATATGACAGAAACGCTTAAAAGCCTGCAAAATGGATCTTCTCAATTAAACTAAATCGTTTATAATAATGGAATTGGTTGAAATAAACAGGCATCGATTGAGTCGAATCACTCATCGTCCTCGTCGTCGTCGTCAGCTCCAGCAGAATTCAGCATTCAAGGCATTCAAACGCTCAACCAACTTGGCCTTCCTTTCTTCATACGTGAGCTTCTTCAAGTTAAACCTATCAGACAACAGTAACTCCTTAAGATTCATCAAATAATCACCGAACAATAAACAGCAGGTATCAAAGCTGAAAACTAAAAAACAAGTTTAATCATCAAATAACGAATAGAGTTTCGCCTTTTACCTCTTGTGCTCCTTTGGTGGTTGCTTCTCAGTTTTCTTCACCAACGGTTCTGAACGGATAGCAGCGTGAACTTTCTTCAACAACTCTTCAATGTTGTCAGGCTCGATTCCCTTTTTGATATAGTCGCTGAAGTGAGATGATACTATCTTCTCTGGCTCATCCTCCATCAAGGACTGTGGATTAAAAAACTCGGGGTGAACATGATTTTTTATGACTATTCTGATTTCTAAGTCAACTATTCACTGATATTAACTTCTGAAAGTTTACCCTCATGTAGGCAGCAACGTGGCCGCCAAATATGTATTTCCGGTGAACCTCAGCATCGAGCTCCTTGTTATCCTTTGAAAAACCAGCAAACCTCTTGACACTGTGTGGAACATCCAATCCACCATCCAAAGCTCCCTGTGTCATGAAAATACATATAGATTCAGTCTCTAAAAATACAATGGTTTGAGAAAGATACAAAGAGAAACTCAAGCTGTCCTGATGTGGTCAATTTGTAATCATTCAAAAATGCAGTGAACTTACAAACTCCTCACCATAGTTGTAATAAGCCACTAAGTTATAACGAACTTAGAAGATCCAACGTGGAACAGATGTCAGAAAGAACAATATATATATATATATATATATATATATATATATATTGTGTGGTGTGTGGTGGGTACACATATTTTACATATGTCAAATATTATATAGTTGGTTAAAGGATAATGGTTTAATCATTTTGTATCCAATCACGGTTTAGAAAATAAATAAAGCTACTCGTGTGACATTCATCAAACCATGTAAATCTAGAAGCACAAATAATGAAATATTATAAACAAGAAAAAGAGATGGATATTGTAGCTCATCTAACATGGACTAACTAAATACCTTGAGGGCACCAAAAACACCGTTTCCCGTTGTTGTTCGGACTAGACCAACATCAAGGAGAGCTCTGAAGGGCCTTCGGTTATCTGTGGGTTCCACAGAGAAATCCTCTCCGGTAACCTAATGATACATGATACAAATGCTTTAAGTGGACACAAATAATGATGGAACAGTTGAGCCATAACAGACAAGGTATATTATTACTTCATTTTGTTTAATTATTTGGTTTTGGTTTTAGATAAGGTCAAGAGAGGGTAGATAGAGTACCTCGAGATTACCCTCATACTCTTTGTCCATCTCAAGGCTCTTCAAGACACGGCGAGCCAAGAGAAGTCCAGTACAGTAAGCTAAACAGTATTCAGATAGGGATAAAAAGTTAATAACAGATCAAAAAGACCCGGCCCCAACAGACTTACACTTGAAAAGAAGTACCTGCCGCATAATTTGTTAGACCACTTCAAGACCATAATGAGGTAACTCGTGAGAATAAGCTGCAGCAAGAACCATATCACCAGCAATGCTAGAAGATACTATTTGTGCTGTAATATCCTTATTAGTCTACAAATAAACGTTAAGGTCTCCTTTCCCGAGCAAACATAAACAGATCTCACTATTCAAAACAAAAAATGCTCATAAAAAGTAAAGATACATATTTACAGAACATCAAAAAATAAATCATGGAAAATCAAGGGCTTGAAGTGATCTTAATAAATCATAAAAAGAGGATTGATCCGATGATCCATAAAACCTAACGCTACAATGCATCTGGGGTCGTGACGGGACTTGCGAGTGTGCATCCAAATAAAAATTCCTATTATTGAAGGAAATCATAAAGATTCCTGATTTAAAAAAATAAGTGGGGAAAAAGAGTGAGCAAGATCCAATTCACTCATGCAAGTTCGGTAGAAAAAACAGCTGTAAAATAAAACAATAAATCAATGGCACTACTTAGCCAACTGTTATGAGGATACAAATCTAATAACAAAGCGGTATTTAGGAGTGTTGTACTTGTTCTTGTCTTGATTAATGAGACGAATCCTAGCCCGATAGTCTGTCTTTCCATCTGAATATTATCAAGAGGAGAAAGCACTATCAGAAACCGACCATTAACTTTTCAAGTATATTCATGAGTACAAAAAAATGAAAATACCTCTTCTTCTCTTGTATTTGACCTGGTAGCGTTTGAAGTATGCTTTCGTCTTTTGAGCTTTAGCAAAAGCCTGCAAATAAATCATTAAAATTTGTCTGGCAATACTTTCACTGACATAAATAACAAAGCTAATCGAAACAATGCAGTTACTTGCTTCAATCATTCCCAAAAATGCCTGACGATTTCAGGCATGCTAGGAACAATTCACATATAACAATCATCAGCAAGAATCGAACATATATAAAATTCATGCGCGTTAGACTAGCTGTACTCCGACTAAGAACACATAAAGAAATGAGAAAAATTATTCTAGAAAGCAACCCAATTGAAGAACAGGCATCATGAATTAGAAATTTAAAATTTTGTGTATTTAAGTTCTAATTTTTAATTAGTATTTTAATACATATATATATAATAAACTTAAAATAAAAATGATAAATATTTGAACAATCCTATTGAAATTTCAAAAATCAAACAATCTTTTTTTAATTTCTAAATTGACCCTTCACAACACCTTTTCCAATGTGATGGGGACCTTTTTCTTCCCAGCAGCCCAGCCAAAATTAATTTTTAATGATTTCACTCATGGCCCAACCTAATTTTTCTCTCTCATAGTTAATAATCCGCCTCTCACTAAAAGAAATCTGCCTCCCACTAACCCTAATTTTCATGTACTAACAAAAAAAAACCCTAATTTTCATGTACTAAAAAAAACCCTAATTTTCATCAGCCGCCACTTCTTCTTCTTCTTCTGCATACGCGGCTCCCACCTCTCCAAGTCGCCAACCCTGCTCTGTCGCCCTTCTTCTTCTTCTTCTTCTTCTTCTTCTTCTTCTTTTCTTTTCTTCTTCAGCGTGTCGCGGCCACGATCAGGTTAGTAAAAAAGCCATAATCTTCTGTTTGTTTTTTAATCGAAACGTTTCGATTCGTCCGTTTTTTACGATTCCATCGTCGGCAACTTACGATACATGAAATTTTCGGTTCAAATCTTTTTAACAACACGGCATAACATATCAATTGAATGTATGCACGAAGATTTCCGGAAAAAAAAAAAACGAATGCAACAGACCAGAACTTCATGAAACCAAAAGACTATACAACGCAGTTGGGCAAAAATCTAACCATCTCGAGAGCGAAGAGCGAAGGCTTGAAGTACACCGAGGAATGAGAGATGCGGCGACGGCCTCCAGTCACAGATGAGTAACGAGTTGAATGATATTTGTATAGACTCTAAGGCGAGATCAACGGTTGAGATTGGTCTAGGTTTAATCTTTCCTTTTTAATTCATTTTCGGGAAAATTGATTTTTTTTTTTTTTTTTTGCACGAATTGGGTCGGCTGTTGGGCCAGAGAAGCACATTTTATTATTGGGCTTAAAGCCCAATTTCCTATCTGTCCGATTCAACTCGAGTTCCGCGCTTGCCATATGAAAATTAGGTTAAATTTCAGTTAGGTCCCTGCCATGCCATTTCCGTGTAAAATTCTCAAGTGTATTTGTATTTCGGTATTTAAAAATAACAATTTATCCTTTAGACTTAAATTGTTTTTTAAAAACTTTATTTATGATTGGAGTATATATTAACATTATAGAGGTTGATTAAAAAAGTTGTAATTTTTATAACAAATGTAAAACTGAACACAATTCTAGCTCAACTGTTTAAGAGCCAAGATATATATACGAGAAAAGTAATATTTTTTATCCATTTTAAAAGCAACCATTAAAATAATTATTAAATACATCAATTCGTTCACAATGAGAAAGAGTAGGATGGGGACTTTTTTTCGTAGACCTTTTTGTTCACAACGAAGGCAAAGTGATGCTTACCTTGTCCAAATTAATCTACATATGGTTGGAGCGATTTGGTCGAAGCTCAGTGGTAACGGAAAGTCCCTCGATTGCTTTAGATGCAAGGTCCCATCGAGTGGAAATAATATTAGATTCTATGGTAGTGTGGCACTTGTTCAATCAGAAAGAACAAAATTTAGAAGTTACAACGTGAGATGATAAAACTGGAACTGAGATAATTAACCTACAAATTTGGTGAATTAAAATTTAATTGTTCTGTGGATAATGCTTTTAACATAATCACTCGTGTTTTGACATAGTTATAGAGGACGATGATAATACAACACCACTTTTACAAGGCTTGACTTTTTCTTTTCTATTTTTCTTGCTGTGTTTTGAGGTGGTGTGTTTGTTTTATATTATTTACAAAAATAAAATAGTAATATTTTTAAAATGAATCTATTAGAATATATATTTTAAAAGTATACTGTTCAGAAGAAATTATCAACCGTCATGGTTTCGTGAGAAATTATTTTAAATTTCAGGATTTTGAATAATTCAAATAATTTTAAATTTCTAATTGCGTTTGGAACCCAATGGAATTCAAATCATTAAAAGTATAATATTTTGCTATTATATCCTTGTAATTTAAGATAATATTATATTAATAATATAATATTTTAATATAGAATAGTAATCTCAGTCATATATTAAAATCAAATAAAGATTTTAAATTAAACATTGTCAATAAAATTAAAAATGAAAAAACTTATAAACAAATACTTGAAAAAACTTAAAGTCGAATTATTTCAAATGGAAACAAAAATAATTCATATGTTTACTTTTTCTTCTAATGCAACCTCTTACTTGCTTAATATATATATATAATTTTTTTTTTGACATATTTTGATAGAAGAAAAACTCTCGTGAACTTACACAAGAAGGAAACTTTGATAGAAGAAAAACTCTCAGAAGGAAACTTTTAAAAAATTTATAAAAATGTTTTAAAAAATACTAAAGAGAAATTTTAAATGTATAAAAATTTTTATTTTGCTTCAACGATAATTGAATGTAGGGTAAATTTGAAATTAGATATTTTTTTAATTTTAAATCCTGATAAATCTGAACTATTTGAAATGTAAAATTTTGGGACTTAAATTATTTCAAATCGACTTTCAAAATCATGTATGATTGGGAATCAAATTCTAGTTCCAGGTTAGCACTCAGTTGAATTGATTAAGACGTCTATTTTGGACGGGATAATCAAGGCGTCTATTTTGGACGGGATAATCGCAGATCTAATTTCTACCACCTAAATTATAGAAAAATGTTGAGGGAAAAAATGAAAAACTTTAAGAAATTTCAGAGACCATTAATTTAAACCAACAATGGAATATTCAGATCATCAAACTTCACCTCGTCGGATTGAACGGAGTAGAGAAATGGCGCCTGGATGTTCTGTGATGTCCTCCGAGTCCCACCTGTTTCAGAGCTTGAACGGACTTCAACAGCTAGCCGAGATGCGTCGATACAAGGTAATCTGCTTGCTCACTGCTTACTCATGATTTGATCGTCTTGGATTCTGATTCGTTATACTTTATTTACTTGTTCATTCCTTTTTACTACTGAATCAAATGTTGAATTTCGACGTTCCTTTCAATTGAATCACTTCTAATTGCAACTCGATCGATTTTCATTAAATTCGAGGTGGAGAAGTCTCCATTCCTCTTTGAATCATATTCATCGTCTTTTACATGACGTGAAATGCTACATTGAAATTCTGTCTCGTGAGATCGTGATGAATGCTCGTGGCTGTGCAGGCTTGGTTTTTGGATCAATTCGGAGTTCTGCACGACGGGAAACAGCCTTATCCCGGAGCTGTTGTAGCGTGTGCGTTTCCATTCATTAGCTTTACTCGACTGGGTTAGATTCATTACAATAGAGTTTCAACATAAAATTAATAAAATCCCGTTACTTCCTTTGTCATTACATTACACAGTGAAGAAGTTGGCAGAATGTGGCACTAAGATGGTCATTATAAGTAATTCTTCAAGACGCTCATCGACGACGATGGAAAAATTGAAGAGCCTTGGATTTGACCCCAATCTATTTGTTGGAGCCATTACAAGTGGAGAACTCACTCATCAGTACCTTCAAAGGTTGGTAATCGTTTTCTGCAACATATGATACATCTCTTTGACCATAACACTCGTAATGAGAGGAAAATGAGTCAACATTATTCATCTCATCCATTGATGAGGTCACCTCTCTGATATGAACATACAGAAAACGATCAACTAACTAAGCTAACTAATTAATACAACGTTTAACTAATTCAAGTATTTACAACTAACTATAGTTAGCTTAGCTAACTGATATAACCAATAGATTATTATAGACTGTTTGCATAAAAAAATTAATAATTCCTCCATTTTTTCATCATTGTTGGTGATATAGTTAGTCATACTTTAAGTGCAGCAGCTACCTCTATTTAAGAACTTGAATCTATTACAATTATATTTGTTTATTCTTCAATATTGATTTTGTGGAAGGTCTTCCATTTTAGTGAACTCATTTTATGGTTTCTGCTATTAAAAGGAGGGATGATGCGTGGTTTGCTGCTCTTGGTAGAACTTGCATTCACATGACTTGGAGTTCCCGTGGAGCTATATCACTTGAGGTTTAGTCAGATCTGTGAATGTTTTGGCGCTTCTGATTAATGACTTGGAGTTCCTTTTTCTACAGTCAACCCACTGATCATATGTCTGCTGGTACCCCCCTCCCCAATGAATAAACTTGAGAAGTACAGTCTTAGACTCGTAGGAAAGGATAATTGTCAATTGAACTCTTTCTCAGCTGTTATAAATTATAATATCACTGGTTAAGGATCTTAGAGCCCGCCTTTCACAATTCCTTTTCCTATAGGCAAAGTGAACTGAGAATTAGTAGCGAGACACCTGCCGGCTATGAGCTATTTTTTTATTCCCTTATTTTCAACTTTCAAGGGACTAAAATGTAGAGTTACAGGAAATTGTGAAAACTTTGATGGCGGAGAAATGAAGATGTGAAGGGAAAACTTTTAGTGAACTCTGGGTTTTTCCTGTTTGTAGGGTCTGGGCTTAAGAGTTGTGGATAAGGTTGAAGAAGCCGAGTTCTTATTGGCCCATGGTACTGAAGCTTTGGGGCAGCCTTCTGGTGATTCACTTCCAATGACACTTGAGGAACTTGAGAAAATATTGGAGCAGTGTGTGGCCAAAAAGATTCCGATGGTGGTAGCTAACCCAGACTATGTGACTGTTGAGGCTAGAAATTTGCGTGTAATGCCTGGTAAGAAATTTTTTTTGATGTAGGAAGAATATGATAACTCAGGCTCTTAGTATTATGTAGGGCAATTTTTACAGGAATGTTTACGTGATTTGAGTTGTAGGATGATGAAAGGATAGATCTCAAACTTAGGAAGAGAAAACCTACTGGCATCACTTTTATCAGAATTCTAAAAAGTCACGTATGGAAGACTTTAAGAATCACACTCCTCCGAATTAGAGTTCTTATACCATACAAAGAAATGGCTGAAATACTTTCTAAATGCCCCTTGTCAGAAGGGAAATTACAAGCCTTTAATATAGTAATTCTTGACTTTCTGGGTTGTTCGTAATTACATAGCAATTGAAAATACTTGAACATGCATGCTAATAGATTCATATCAAATGTTCTTTCAACATCAAAAACTTAAATCCTTTTTAATGGTTTTTTCTTTATTGAATTCTAATTTCTCAAATAAAACTAACTTATCTCAGCGAGGGAAATCTCGAGCAAGCTTTTATCATCCAAAGTATGCAAAGTTAATGCTTTTACCTAGATACCATTAATTTCTCTCTTTTGCAGCATTTTAATAATATTAATGTATTGCCTAATTCTCTGCGACGGGAGCAAAGCTCCAACTCCCATTATCATGGAACAAATGTATTACCTAATTGTGCCATATGTTTGTGCAAATACTTTCCAAGAGGAAACTGTACGATAAGCCTAATCCCTCTCTTGATCTTTTCCTTCTAACTTGTATGTCAGGTGATATAGAATGGTGCAAGTACTGTGAGATTTGGGATGCTAACGTAGTCTACAATTCTGAAACTTAAGTCTTTTATTATTTAATTGACCTTGTATATCAAATGAATTGATGGTGGCTGCAGGTACTCTTGCATCTAAATATGAAAAGCTTGGTGGTGAAGTGAAATGGATGGGCAAACCTGATAAGGTGATTGCTGTTAATCTTTTAACCTTGCACCGATTTTTCATGTTAATGCACAATGTGCTTGGTACTAGATGCAAATAGAACCAACTTACTTGCCTTCACCTTCCATCTAAGAACGATTTACTTGACTTTTAGTCTTCTATCTAGGTCTTTGATTTGATGGTGATCTATGTCAAAACAATGTAGATGAAAGGAATCATAGTATTGGGAAGAGTATGTGTAGAGCTGTCTGGTCGAGAATCATACATCATTTTCTTTTTATATTCGTTGTATGATCTGCAGTCTGTCACGTTTTTCCATTCCTGTTTTATTTTGATATTCTGTTTTAAGTGCAAGTTTCTATCTAAGATGTCTTAGACTTTGCTTGCAAGTTCCTGCTTAGTTTCCAACACCAACCTCGAGGGAAAGTAGCAAGTTATTAATCTGCTCACCATTTTGGACGACCATCTTTAAGGTTACTTTTGAAAAAGTAGCAGCCTTTGCATTTGCTTATTACCATCTCATGTGATCAAATTAGCTTTTTGCATTTCTAGTCTGTGTTTGACATGCCTTTTAAAGTTATTACGAAGGACTACAGTATTTTTTAAAGAACTGGTAGTATTGGGTTATTTTAAAGAGTGAGTGAAAGTTTAACCCATCAATTTTTTTTAATGTTTTTAAAGCGATACTCGAGAGTAGTTGGGTTTTAGAAATAGATAAAAAGTACTTTTTAAGTGAAGCATTTTATTAATTTTCTTCCAACAAGTATTTAATAAATTAGCATGGCGTCCTCTGTGCTTGATTGCCCAAGGATTTGGCCTTGTAGATATGAAAATTCTCATTAGTCAGTTGGTTAAATTGATTGTATGCGAACTTCAATTGCTTATCACTACTATCTTCTGAGTTTGTTTCAGCCAATAAAACTTTTTTCCCTATGGTACTAGATCATCTACCAATCAGCAATGTCCATGGCTGGTGTCGATGCATCTGATTCACTTGCTGTTGGCGATTCTCTCCACCACGACATCAAGGGTGCAAATGCAGCGGGAATCCAATCGGTTTTCGTAACCGGTGGCATCCACACAACTGAACTCGGACTTGGTGATTATGGAGAAATGGCTGATTTATCTTCTATCATAGCTCTAGCTTCAAAATATAATGCTTGCCCCTCTTATATACTGCCTTCATTTACATGGTAGAGTATTTTTTGTTTAGTTGGGTAGACGGGGATTCGGTCCTTAACTTTTGGTCGAGGTTATAATTTCCTAACCAGTAACCTATGTTTATTATTACTTTTTATTTTTGTTCTATCAGAATGGTTGCCCTATTAGCACATGAGTGTTCTTTGGGCAAAGACTATGGAGGTAAAGTTTGGGACAAACATGGTTTTGATTTTTGTTTATTCATGATTTTAAGATTGGTTATTTATTTTAAATAAGCTGAATAATGGTTTAGAGCCTGATTACTTTTATTAATGGGATTTTATTTATTGTATTCATTTGACACTATACTAGCATTCATTGGTTTGGAATAGATAATAATATTAAAGTCGTTGATTTAAGAATTAATGTCGTGTTTGATATTTTTGGAGTTTTAAATGTTGGTGTTCAATAAATACTTAATCGATGACCTTGAGATGTCTATTTATTGGTGCATAACCTCTGGTTGACCTTGTAAGGTTTTTTTTTGGGACTCATTAATGCAGGAGTTTAAGGGATCAATATTGTTTTTTAAAATATTATTTAAAAAATAAATGGAGTGAATCATAATATAATATATATATATATATTTTATAGATTACCAAAAAATAAAATGTTTTTAATAAAATTAAATACAACATAGACTTCTAGTTGTGTGATTTTGGACTATCAATGAGTTAATTGGTTCCGTGCACGTCACTTCGATGAAAGGAAGTGTTGCAGTGTAAGATGTAATAGACAGACCGATGCAATGTTTGTCATATGCACCAAAGTATGTCAAAGTTTAAAATGTGGTCGAGTTTCAATAAGTGAAATAGTTTGGTTATGTATATTTTCTCCAACATTTACATAGACGTGACAATTAGTCACCTATATTTTCATATTAAATATTTTGACTTACTTAGGTCCCACTCGGTCTTACTTTGTCCCACCTATGTCTATTGGTGTTATGATATACTATATTGCTCTTAAACATGTAGATTAATGGTTAACAGTGGCGAATATTTGTTTTGTTTGTTTTTCTATTCTCACACCCATTGTCATGAAACATTCCCATTAGGCCATCACAGAAATCATTCAGAACAAATATGTATATCTTTCCTCTTTTGAGAAAATATGTATATTTTTCATTGGTGAAACTAAATATATTAAAAATAAGATGATCAATACCATCAACTTTTATATGTAAATACTCAAAGTAAAAAATATATATGTTATGTATGTACATGTGTGTATATATTTGAAACAAAGTAAAAGTATATATTTCTTTTGAGTACCTAAGCGAACGTATTTTAATCATTAGATAAGTCATCTAAATAATGTAACAAACATGCATATTGGTACTATATATAAATTTTATTCATATTTTAACTATTTAAAAACTGAATAATTTTTTTTAAATGATTATGTGTGTTTGAGAGTGATGATAGGACGAATGATTTTAGAAAAAGATATTTATGTATAATTAATTTTTCAAAATTACCGAAGACATTTAAAAATCAATTTAAAGTACTTTTAAGCTTTCATAAAATCAAAATTTTAATTTGCCAAACATTATAATGGAAAAAAAGTGATTTTGACAATGACAAACACTCACAAACACACAATAATTCAACTAGTTATGATACATATCCTCGATTCAAATCTCCATCCCTAAAAAAATATTAAAATAATGTCACAATAAATCAACTAAAAGTATTGACAAGACCGTATTAAACTTACAGTAAAAAAACGAAAAAAGAGTAAGATAAATTAATACCAAAATGGAATCTATATAGAAAAGGAAAAGAAAATTGAATGCAAGTAATGAATTAACTAATTTGTTTGTTGTATTTTCATCCCTGTCGTTGGGAAATGTTGTGGATAAAATGCAAGAATACAACGAAAAGGGGAAGAGGAAGAAGGGCTGCGGAAACTTTTTTTTTTTTTTTTTAATGATAATGGAAGAGAAAGAGTAGGGACAGACAGATCAGATCCATCAAATTGACCAAAATCAGACATTAGGGCTTTAAATTTTCAAATTCAGCAGTAAAAAAAGCCAATCGGCATCCGAGCCCAATTTTAATGGACGACGGAGGAGCTGCTCAGCCGGACGACACCGTCATGTCGGAGGCGGCGTCTGTTCCGCCGCAGCAGCACGACCCCGCGGCGCACCAGCACCAGCCGCCGCCGATGGGGATGGAAAATATTCCGGCGACTTTAAGCCACGGAGGGAGATTCATTCAGTACAACATCTTTGGCAACATCTTCGAAGTTACGGCCAAGTACAAGCCTCCCATCATGCCTATTGGCAAAGGCGCTTACGGCATCGTCTGGTCTGTACCATACCCTAGTCCTTATGTTTTCTTCAAGAGTCTTCTCTCTATTTTTTGCCGCTGTTTTTGATTTTGGGACTGCGCTTTGATTGATCAGTTCCGCTCTGAACTCCGAGACAAACGAGCACGTTGCGATCAAGAAGATTGCGAATGCGTTCGACAACAAGATCGATGCCAAGAGAACTCTTCGTGAGATCAAGCTTCTCCGGCATATGGATCATGAAAACGTCAGTGAGTGGTTAATAGATTTATATGGAGTGTTGTTTCCTTTACATTTTATTGCCTTTTAACAGTTTATCGAGCTCAAGGATTTTCTATGCCTTCTTTTTCATCCTTTATCTCGAAACCTGGAAGATACGTAATTTTTCTGGACGTTTACGCTTAAATTTTTAATTTTTTTTTTAATCACATTCATTAGTTATAGTTATTGGCTAATTGGTAAAATGCATTCTTATTTCTCTTAATTGCTCGAAAGCTGGTATCCCTTCCAGTTTCCTCCTTCCTCTGGTGCATATGTAAAAAGAACTATCCTTGAGGAGTCCCCGATGAAGCAATAACCTTGGAACATACATAGAGTAGAATTCCTGTACGATATTGAGGCGATTGGCAGAATGATTTTTCTTGCTTTAAGTCCTCACTCTTGTATCACAATCAACGATTCATATACAAGAAAACGAATACATAATGCTGTCCCTAAGTCTGAAATGGAAATCAGAACTCTTACAGTCTTACTAATATATAAGTCACTGTGTGACAAGCCTTTTCATTCTAAATCCTCACTGGTTTTCTATAAACTTACATTGTAGCATGACAGTACTATATCATTGCATGAAGGAATGTTTTATCTCTCTCTGTCTCTCTCTTAATGGGAAACAAGATCTTCATTAAGGATAATGAAGATGTAAGAGATATAGGAAATAAAACAGGTAGTAAGAGACTTACGGAATAGGACAGAGGAAAGGTGAAACTCCTTCCTTTATTAAAGGGAAATTCGAGAGTCTGCAATCTTGACGACGACTTAAAAAACTACTCATTCCTCACTAGCCTTTCCCCCCTTTTATTACAGACACTCATTGTGATTGTGACTGCGTACACTCTTATTCCAGCCATCTATCCAACTCTCCTTGATGTCTTTTCCCCTTTCCGATATAGGTGCATGCTTTGGTGTTCTATCAAGAACATAGATACATAAAGGTCCCTCGAACAAGTTTGCAACTTATATCCTAGCTTACTAAGAACACGGGGAAGTTGTCTGTTCCTATATACACAAGTCAGAGAAGATTAAAGCAGGGCATGAAAGTGTCCTATATTCCAAAATTTCAAGATTCAACACCTTTGACTTTAAAAATGGATTTATATCTCCATACATAAAGGTCCTTCGAACAAGTTTGCAACTTATATCCTAGATTGCTGGGGAAGTGGTTTGTTCCTATATACACAAGTCAGAGAAGATTAAAGCAGAACATGAAAGTGTCCTATATTCCAAAATTTCAAGATTCAACACCTTTGACTTTAAAAATGGATCTATATCTCCATATTTAAAGTTGTTGACATGGGAAAGGGGTGACGGTGACCAAATGAGGTGTCTTCCCACCATCTTTGACTTCCAATTCCCTCTCCAGGCGAGCATTATAAATTTTTTCCTAGAGCCCAAAGGTGATTATATGGACCTATGGTTTTAAGCTTAAAAAGAGGGCTAGGTTCTTTGGCCTAATGCAATATGAGTAATCTTTTCGGAAAACACGGTTAGAGAGGAATAGGAGGTTTGTAATTGTTTTTTAGAAAAATATTTATTTGTTTTTATTTATAATTTAAGAAATCTAGTAATATCAAGAGAAGAAATTACAAAAAGAGTAGATGTAAGCTATCCATCTGAAGTGCTGAAGGGGCTTATCAGACAGGGACTCCAATTGGCTAAAATCAAAGAGGAACTCTCGTTATAAAAAGATCTAGAAAGGATACACCAATAGAAGCCAACAATCTAGCTAAATTCTCCAAGTCTCTATCCTTATCTTCAAAAATTCTTTGTAGCCTTCATCATCAATTTTCTTAGGGGAGTGTAAAACTAAAAAGATCCAACAAAAAAGACTGTCCTTGACTGAAAGTGTTTTTTGTAGCTTCCACTCGGAGCACTAGTTGCAAACCTTTTTCTTTTTAATTTTTTCCTCTTTCCTCTATTGTCTCCAGTAGGCGAGCATTTGTATAGCCAGAACCAGGAGGCTTTTCCCCTTCCTTTTGTTCATTTTCATGTTGTTAATGAATTTGTTTCTTATAAAGAAAACTAGAAAAGTAACTGGCTGATGCGATACAGGACTCCTTAAGAGTATAAAAAGGAATTGAATGAAAGGGTAAATAGTGAAAAGAGAGGAATACTCTACTCAACAAACTCATTGGATGTTCGATTCTGTTACAAATTCTGTTCAGATTTTCATCCAAGGCAATAGTTATTGAGATAAAGATCACAAACCTTATGCACTTAAAAGAATACAATTGGATGATATTTCCTATCCTCGTACAATATTTCTTTTGCTTGAATTCATAAACACGATTGAATTCATAGGAAATGTAAAATTATGAAGGATAAATTGCAAATTACATCTATGCTGTTCAGTCTACTTACGAATATCATCTATACATTATCTTATTGAGATCATAAAATATTGTATTTTAAACAATTATACACTATTACATTTAGATCCAACTTTTTTGGTTAATACTAACAAATTTAATGTGGTTGGGTAATGTTTTATCGTGAGTTAAAGTGGGAGAGTAGTTTTTGAAACTTATCCTAGATTTTTAATGTGTCATGTTAGCTTGGTTGTATTAATGGAAACTTTATTTGAGGGGAAACTGTGGACCTTTCTAAAGGATTTATGATTTAAAAACAAATAATACAAGAGGCTTTTAAACTTCTAGCACAAAGGTTACTTAAGCAATTTGTCAAATAATGAAACTAATTACTTAACATGATCTAATATGTAGGAAATCTAATACGCAGATATATTGAAATTCCAAAAATTACAAAAAAAAAAGAAGTTATAATGCATTAATTGCTCCTGCATTTAGCAGTTGCTATCCTGTCTATAAAACTAGGGTGTAGACTAGGGCAAATATTTTTATAAGAATTAAGATATAACCTACTATATAATGATCCCTTTTAGTGAACTCAATTACTCTAAAATTACATGAAAAAGCTGAAATTTGCAATCGTACGTCCTACGCCATCAATATATTTTTAACCTTTAAAAAGGAACAAAATGTCATAACGGTTGAGCTATGCTCATGTTGGCAAAAGAAGAACCAATTGGTTTAATTTGGATGTCATGACATATTTTGGAAGTACTTAATTATGGAATGATATTACTCTGATCTTGAATCATTGTATTATAATTTCTTAAATGTTTAAAATGTACTCTAGGTTTATTACGTTGGATTTTGTTTTGTTCTATTTTTCACTCAACTCTCTCTCTCTCTCTCTCTCTCTCTCTCTCTCTCTCTCTCTCTCTATATATATATATATATATATATATATATATATAAGGTGGTAGTTTCTGTACTATCACAATAATTTTGTGAAAGTTATGTACCTTTGAATTGAATTATTGTACCCATATAGATGATGTTTTAGTCTAAGGGAATTCCATGTGGTTTTTAGTTTGATTATGCTATTGCCCCCAATGAGATGCAGTTATAGTGTCTTTGAGATGTTGGTTAACTTGTATTGTTGATGATGGTGATTCAGGTTGTTGCAATTAGGGATATCATACCTCCGCCTCAAAGGGCAACGTTTAATGATGTTTATATAGCATATGAGCTAATGGATACTGACCTTCATCAAATAATTCGTTCAAACCAAGCATTATCAGAGGAGCATTGTCAGGTTACATTCTGTACATGTACTTGTTGATTGATTACTTTTGCATTTTAAAATTCATTCCGATATCAGCCCTCTGGATCATTTGGAACTTATACGTTCTTCCAACTAATTTTAGTAAATCTTCTGAAGCATTTTAAAGTAAGTTAGTTGGCTAAGATTGATGTCGGATAATCTTTTTTGTTGGTTCAATGTTGATGCCGTGCTTCGTAAAAATCTTGGGCTAGCTTTAAAACATCAAAATGGACTACCCCTGGTAGGGTGGTATAGGTCCTGTTTCAGATGAGATTATCACAAAGATGGTTAGAGGTCTGTTGAAAAGACTGCATTATGTCGATAGTTTGTACTTGGGTGAAAGTCCCTACATTTTTTGTTCTTTACTATCTGGGGAGTTTTTTTTCCCTCCCTTGATCATAGCCTCAAAGGTTTTAGGTGGACACCTCGTTCTCCTTTACCTTCCCATAATCTTTCTTCTCATGTATCTTCTTACAATCTTTCCTGTTTTTCTGTTTTCCCCTCGGTGGCTTTGGGTCTTTGTTTTGTGTTCAAGGCCCTATTTTGCTCATCTTTTTACTTATCTAAATAAATCTCTATGGTGCAAGTGGCCATTTATTCTTCCTTTCTTCTAATCAGCTATTTCAGTGAAAATTTAGGTCGGGTATTTATGATCAAAATTAATTGGTGACAATCTTGTGATACCAGATGTTCTTCTTTCAATATGTGCCCAAGTGTTATTCCATTGATCTTGGGTGAAAGAATGAGACTTGGGAACTCTTGGCACTGGTTCTTTTAATCAGGATGGACTTATAAATTAGTGGCTAGGCAGATGTTGATCTTGAAGAAATTGATCTCAACACTGGCAGATATATTTTATGATGGTGCTCAAATTAAACTTTGACAAGCAATGTAAATCTTGGAGAGTATTCAAATTCAAAGTTTAGATTAGACTAAGAAGATTATAATCAATTACAAAGCCAACCATAATGGTAATAATAAATTACAAATTTGGAAGATTTCTTTCAAATATTCTTCTACTGTGACCTAGCAGAAGCTTCAACTCTAGAAGAGCCGTTAGGGATCAAGAGCTATGGGAATGGAGCACTCTAATGCAAATAATTGAAGATCTATAGGCTGAGAGGTACAAATAGTAGGAAGATGTGTAATCTGGATGTCTTGGGGCTATTTTCACCTAATGAGTCTCGTTTATATTCTTCCTTTATCCTTGAAAACAGGGTGGCAGAGAGCACTAGAACTCCGGAAAAGGTCATGTTTTTCAAATAGTGTATGGCTGCCATAACAACCAGGCTTTAGAGGGTGTATTTTACCTCCTAATAAGCTGGAAAACAACCAGGCTTTCAACGGGAAGTGAGTGTTTGGTGAAACTCTGGAAAGAAGTTTGATTTGAGTGTCCTTTTTAAATGCTTATCCTAGATTGTTCAAACTTGTTGACGGGAAATAGCCTTCCATTCAGTCTATGTGGAATGCCAAGAACATGTTGAAACCTAAACTTTACAAGATTTCTTTATGAGAGAGAGGAAGAAGAGGACTTAGATTTAATTCAGATTCTTGAATTCTTTGTCTTCTAATGGTTCTAAGTATTGGATCTTGGTCAATCTTTTGATTGTGAAAAGAATTCTGTTTAGATGCTTTAGATAGACAACAAGATTTTAAAATTTGAGGATTGTGAGAAACAACTTGGTGTAAAAAATGCAGGTAGCTTTTTTTGCCTTCGTACCAAATCCAACCATGCTAATAAAGTAGTGTTCGACCATGTTGAACATCCTGTACGTCAAAATAATTACTATCTTTATGTATCATGCAGTACTTCCTGTACCAGATTCTTCGTGGATTGAAGTACATACATTCAGCAAATGTTTTGCACAGAGATTTGAAGCCCTCCAATCTGCTATTAAATGCCAACTGTGACCTGAAAATATGTGATTTTGGACTTGCTCGTGTTACTTCAGAAACTGACTTTATGACAGAATATGTGGTTACAAGATGGTACCGTGCACCAGAGCTATTACTTAACTCATCTGATTACACAGCAGCTATTGATGTCTGGTCTGTTGGTTGTATTTTTATGGAACTGATGGATCGGAAGCCCTTGTTTCCTGGTCGAGATCATGTGCATCAGTTACGCTTGCTTTTGGAGGTAATTTCATAGTCACTCTTGATACTCTTTATGGTTGGGTTCTTAAAAGCAATCATCTAAGTTTGATGGTTGCAAATAATCTGTCACCGTTGTTTGATAAAGTTCATTTTAATTAAATTGAAATATATAAATAGAAAAGAGAGAACGTCCATGTGCTTTGTTTGAGTGTATTTAAAAGTTTTTCTGAGCTGAACTAACCAAAACTAAACTTATTTTGTACATAACAGAACCAGACCACACTGAATCTGAAGAGGTTCTGTTCAGTTCTGACTCTTTGGTTTTGTTTTGGTCCATGTTACAGAAATCAAATTAAAAGTGGCTGATATTCACCCTCATTATGCATATATGATATATGTATGTGCATCTGAATAGTTTCAGACGTAAAATACCCCCAGAAGCAACTAACATGAAACATATCCGTACTTCACAAACAATTCTTATTCTTGTTGTTATTCACATGTTTACTGTTTTAGTCTGCTCCATTCTATCATGCAGCTGATTGGCACTCCATCAGAGGCTGATCTTGGTTTCTTGAACGAGAATGCTAAAAGATATATACGGCAACTTCCTATATACCAACGGCAGTCATTCACTGAAAAGTTTCCACATGTCCATCCTGCAGCCATTGATCTGGTGGAGAAGATGCTAACATTCGATCCAGGACGGAGAATTACCGGTGAGATTTACTGTTGCAATTGTTTGCATAGCAATCTTGTTACATTCCTGCAAAATGGCTTTATAAAATTTGATAAAAATAGAGGAGTTTCTTTTCCCTAAAAAAAACCATCGAGATCAAATCAACCGGGACTTTATCGTCTTTTAAGTAAAAAGGTCTCACAAAATCCAGATGCTGTATGTATATCCTGAAGTCAAATAGGGCATTGCTAATTTATCCATCTCCTCAATTAGATGCAAATCCTAATTAGGATACAGGCCAAACCCAAACCTGTTTCTACACGTACTAGTTGATTTCCTCATTCAGGTGTTTCAATTGTCCGACTTCTGAACTATGTAGACGGCCATTTTTCTGTTAGTTCATTCTTTTTCTTGGAACATTTTAGTGTATGCGGGTTTCTTTTTTGTTGCCTGATCGGTTGGCAAATATTAAATGCATCTCACTGTTTTCAAAATGAGCCAACTTTACATGCAAGATTTATCTTTCTATATTCAAACATTAAAACATCATGTAGACTGTGACCTTTCTCTGGATTGTGGTAGATATGCCAATATTTGATTCTTTGAATCATTCTTATTATGACCTTACTTGAACCGGACCTGTGTACTTTTGTGTTGTAAGGAGTCGAAGAACTTAAATAGTCAATCTTATTTGTGGATTTTATTAACATCTACCTACGTTTTTGCAGTTGAAGATGCTCTAGCTCATCCTTATTTGACTTCATTACATGACATTAGTGATGAGCCCGTGTGCATGACGCCCTTCAGCTTTGATTTTGAGCAGCACGCACTTACGGAGGACCAGATGAAAGAGCTGATCTATCGAGAGGCACTTGCATTTAACCCTGAGTATCATCACCAATAATGAGCTATGTTATTTGCTGGAGGATTGTTTGATCTGTATGATCTCTTTATTCTGTATGTTCATTATTAATTCCTTTGTGTATATTAACTGGCATTCACACGTCTGGGATGGCTTTGGAATCAAAATTGTCTGAGTATGGCCAGAATTAGGACTGCAAGAATCTTCATGTTCATGAAGTTGTATCTGCCCTTTCTTCTTCTACTACTTGTTCTATTGTTCATCAATTGAATCCAGGTTGTTCATTATGAGTTAGAGGTTGATTTACGATTCTATTTATTTGTGTTCACTTCATCAGAACCAAATACTTTGGGGCAATCAGCTGGATGATGAAACTTATGGTGGCACAAAACAGTTGCTGTGATCACCATCTATTTGCACTTTCGTTGTCGTTGCCACGATCGTCAAGGCAAGTCTCTACTACTTCCTGTTATATTTGATTTTTTTGGTTCCTTCATTTGCTCACGATAAGGATATAGTAGAGTGAAGCCCGGGTTCAGGTTCTAGAGCTGATGACAAAGCCAATTCTCCAGCTTTGGAGAGCAAAAGGGTCGATATGCAATGTATTTGATAACTTGGAGAATGGTTTATCTATATGTTCAATTGTTGAAAAGGCAAACATAGTTCATGTTGAATAGAGGAGAGAAAGATCCATAAAATATAAGTAAATTACAATATCGTTCTTGGTATGTTTGGTGAAATCAAAGGTGAAATCACACGCAGAACTAAGACCTAAATCATACACTAGCATTTTGTAGGGGTTAATAAGGATGCATGCCCTCCTACCATTTATAATATATTTTTTACTTTGCAAAAAAATAATAAATAATAAAATACAAAGAAGAAAAAGAATATATAAAAAGCTTTACTCATTAGCCACTTGGTAAGCTAAATTTTTTAAGGTTATTTTTTATCTCCTTTTTTAGTTTGTTATTATGGATAATTTGTTTTTTTTTAACAAATAATTAACGTTCTTTTCAAGGATGGTTTAAATAGTCCCATATTGTACTATAAAAAAAAAGCCACCAATGGCAATTCTAGAGAACAATTTGAACACATACCCAAAACAATTCTTCCAAATTTAGCAGGAAAATAATTATGTAATTCGTTATTTTACAATTTAACTCTCTCTTTGTTTACTTATACTACTAATGATTCTTTTATTGTTTACAAGTTTGGGAGTGTATCGGTGGATTAGCCCTCGTCCTCTTTGTTGGCGCCTTTTTTCCTATTCCAAAAAAATTCACTTTTCAGATTTGGATGAAAGCCGGAAAAGGAAAGGAAAAAAAAGGAAGCTGGCGAACTATGCACTGACTTTTCTGAAAGTGCAAAAGATAATAGTCCTTTTTCAATCATAACTGAATTAACTTCACATGCGGGAAAGATTGGTTTTATTTAATAATTTGAAAAGATGCCCACTGTGTCCATTATTCTTACAAATAGTCGTTGACAGAATATGATTTGGATCTGGATCTTGAGCCTGACACCCAAACCTTCGGCCACTGCGTCAACATGTTCGAATTGGGTATTGTGTTAACCTTGGAAAGCAACGGCGTACACATGATTTAATATCGTGGTCATGCCGAAATTGCTCACAGCACAACAACTATCTTTTCATCTCATTTCTCCTGTGATTCTAACAATAATTTGGGATGTGGCATATATGTGGGAATAAGCTTCAGAATTAGCATTATTAAAAAAAAAATTCCTAAATTTGATACACTTATGAAGTTTTGAGGGAAAAGAATATTTTTTCTGATACATTATATATTCAAATAAGATAAAGTGGTGCGTCATATTATATTCCAATTATAATTTATTATGTTATTTTATTAATTTGCAATAAAGTACGTCAAACATATATTACTTTATTAATATTCATTGAAATTTTGAGCAGTGTAAGAATACAACGTGTTTCACATGTTTGCAATATTTTTAATGTTTTTTTTTTCTTTTTGAGGGAAAATAGTTTTAACGTTTTTATCGGAAGAAAAAAAAAAGTTTCAGATGAAGCATTCATAGAACGAGTTCAGTACCACGACAACGCGCGTTGAAAAAAAAAAATACATATATATATATATTTTTTGTTCTTTTACTAACTTAATTATTATTTCGAGTTATTTATTTTTTGAGATATTTAATTATTTATTAAAATAATTATTTTAAATCGTAGAAATTCATTGATATAATAAATTAACGTTTTTAATAACACTTATTTGTGTAATGTGTTTTCCTACTAATGATTAGTTGTAATTTTAATTTAAGATTAAAAAGATTTTTTAATACAAAAATTAAGTTTAAAATGAAATTTATTGGTTATTGGGTAAGTGTGCTCCCGAGAGAGGATTACTTAGGGCCTGTTTGATAACCATTTTAGTTTTTGGTTTTTGATTTTCCGTTTTTAAAAAACAAAAACCATATATGTTTGATAACTATTTTTTGTTTATTGTTTTTAAAAAACAAAAAACCAAAACATGTTTGGTAACCATTTTTAGTTTTTAGTTTTTAAAAAGTTAAAACATTGAAAATACATATTAGAGGGAAAAAATTTTATGTGGAGTAGAGATGATGTGGGTGTGAGTGAAGATGCTCTCCCCCATTATCGGGCTCATGAAAATTTTTAGTCTCCGTCTCCACCTCGTTCTTGGGTCCGAAAGATGTTCTCGAGAAAAATTATCAGTTTTATAATTTTTTTTAATTATTTAAAAAATGGAATCGAGAGCGGGGACGGGGACATGCATTTTCTATTTTTGGGACCTACAGAAATCTTTGTCTTCCCCTGTAGAAACAGTAAAATATATATGTAAATAAACTTTTGGAAGATAAATTTTAGAGAGATATATAAAAACATCTAGGAAAAAAATAGGTTGAGAAAAGTTAAAGACAAAAAGAGAAAAATTTTGGAGAAAAAAATAAAGTCGAGAGGAAAAGATATTGTTTGGGGAAGAGAATACCCTGGACACGTGGAGGACCCCTATTGGTGCTCCAAGATGACTCATGAGTCATGCCCAGCTCGGACCGCCGAGATCACCACCACTAGCGTTGACAGATGCTAAGTATGAGGGCCGAGGTGAACCTGGCCGAGGTCCGATCTACCGGGAAGCTCGGTGGGGGCCGATGTGAGCTACTGTCAGCGGCGTGATTATCGGGTGTAACCGTCGGTCCCGAGATTACCGGGTGTAACCGACGGTCCCGAGATTACCGGGTGTAACCGACGGTCCCGAGATTACCGGGTGTAACCGTCGGGAGATTAGCAGGACTACCACCCATAAGTAGAGGACCTCACTCCACGATCAGGTACGATGATTTTCTGACCTCGAACTAAACTGGGAATTCGACCTATACTGACTTGATCGTCGGAGTGCTCACCTTTTTGTGCAGGTCCGCCCAAGTATTCAGATCGGTCTGGAGGCCGAGTTCGAGCTGCAATCTGAAATACACTGTTGTGCATATCCTTGCATAAACAGATATATTAAAGAAAAAAAAAGAAATTACAAAGAAAGAAAAAAATTATGGTGGAAACAGATAACAACAAGATTTAAAATATAATTTTTATATAAAATAAATAAAAACAAAGATAAATAAAAGTTACAGTGAAAGAAAATTGAACGGGAAAATAAAATATAATTTTTAGAAGAAAAAATAGATTATAGAGAGACAGAAAAGTTATAAAACATGAAATTTTCGAGATAAAAAAGTTAGGAAAAATATTAATTTAGGGAGAAATAAAACCGGTCTATTAGAAAAAAAAGAAATATACAGAAAATGTTGGACAGAGACAAACAACAATAAAAAAATATGGGTGGTTTCAAGAAAACCATGTGCAACCGTTGGTTTTTATTAAACCACCTTGAATGAATAATTACACTGGGATGAAACAAAATCACATCCAGCCGTGGATTATGATGGATGGAGAGAAGATAGGAAAGTCGGTCGGTCCGGTTTCTTATTTTTGAACCATCAACCGACCGATTAGTTTTAAAATTCTCAAACTGACACCGGCCGAACTGCAATATAAACCAACCGAAATCGATCAGATTGTGGTTTATATATTTTTATTTTTATTTTTATATATATAAACCAACTGAATATTTTATTTTTAAGATATAGTTTATATATTTCTTATTATTGACAATCAATTCTGTCCATATTTTTTTTCATTAATTTCATTTTATGTTAATATTGTATATACATACTTATTATAAGTTATAACAGATATGCTATCTGTATTTTTGAAATCAAGTATTATTAGTGGTATGATGAAGATATTGTGTTTAATTTTTTTTTTTTTTTTAGAATTAAAGATTACAAACCAAATTTTCCTTCATAGCTTGATGGGCAATACCATGGGCAACACAATTTCCATCACGTCTTATGTGGTTGACTGAAATCAGTTGCAAATCCTCTCTTCTGCTACGAATTTCATCAACAGACCAAACCATTTCAGTAAGATTTTGATTGAAGCCTTCAATGCTTCCAAAGAATTTGTTTTCAAGAGAACTGGTTCTCGCGGCTTTCATTTCTATGCCTCTTTATACTAAGTTATAACTTGAATAGCATGTATTATTATTAAATATATATAATAATTTGTTATATGTATAATATTTTAATTTTAGTTTATCTATCTATATATATGTTTTTTATTATGCCAATCAATTATGTTCTTGTTTTTTTCATTAGTTTCATTTTATGTTGATGGTGTATATTACATACTTATTATAGGTTATAACGTATATACTATGTACTTTTGAAATCAACTATTATTAGGGATCTAATGAATATAATGCATATACCTATTTATATTAGATTATAACTTATCACTGTGGAGGTAGTGATCAAAGATTTCGTCCAATTCGTAGGTGTTGTGCCACTCCTTATTCTCACCGGAGGAGGGAGGAAGGAGACGACAAGTTTTGGTGGGAAAGTAAGAGCGAGATTAGAGTTTCATCCAATGAAAGAGAGAGAAAGAGGGAGGAAGATGTGATTTTTCAGAGACAAAAAAAATTTGAAGTTGAAAAATCCCTAAATTAAATATTTTTCCATATTTGAATTTTTCTCAATTGTTTATTAAATATATATTTAATAGGACAAATTAGTAAAATTTTAGAGGAATTCGTCCTACACAGACCAATTTTAAGACAAAAGTATAAAATCTTAAACACTTTGTTTATGTAAATTGAATCTCCATGTAGTCTAGTGGTGACTTATCCCATAGTTTTAATGTTCTTCTCGGAAAAGAAAAATGGTTTCAAATGAAGCATTTATATAACGAATGCTAACATGTTAAAAAAAAAAGATCTATTTTTTACTGACTTAATTATTATTTTGAGTTATTTATTTTTTGAGATATTTAGCTATTTGTTAAACTAGTTATTTTAAATCTATAGAAATTAATTAATATAATATGTTTGAGCCCGAAATTGATTGAGCTCGGATACGATTTAGATCGGTATGCTCAGGACGAGTTATGGCCAATGGTCCACACCTTCCTTGAACAGTTCTTGAGACCTGCAAAACAAAGTTAGCACTTCGACGAACCAGTCAGTTCTAGTCCGAGCTAACTTGCCGAGTCTACTTAGGATTGCGTACCTTGCATTTAAGGCTAGGGTTTCTATTTATAGAAACTGGGCCCGACAGGGATTCTGACACACCCTAAAATCACGGCGTGTTGTCGGGTACGGAAGAGACATTGTTACGGACTCTCTATTAGATCGGCTCGGCACTAGAGATCCTACCCTGACTGTCGACCTGTGTATTTTGGAGCTGCTTTCTCCATTTCGCTCGCGTGTTTAACCAACTCACCTTTGCGATCATGACACGTGGCAGGCCAGGATTTGCCCCCAACATTGGCCCCCACTTCGGCGGGGCGGAGGTCGGCTTGGCGAAGTCCTCCAAGCTAACTGGAGACAGGTCGAATCCGCGCGTGCATGTGTGACGTCATGGATGTCGTCAGCCCTAGCTTCTGCTTCGGGAACCCAAGCGTCGTCACGGGGATAGCCTGGCGTGGGCGAATCTTGTCCGTGGATCCTTCCTTGATCGAACGGCTCTCATGCCTCCGGGCTGTCCTATAAAACGGGAAAGTCTTTCACTTTTCACTTTTTACTTTTCACTTTTGAGTTTTTGTGTACCTCGGCCGTTTCCAAGTCAGGTACTCTCTCCCTCTTTCTTTAGATAGTTCTTTTAAGTTTTCCTAGTCAGGTCTGGCGATGAGTAGCTCGTCTAGGGATTCGTTGTCTGGGTCGTCTAGTTCCTCTAACTCAGATGACGTTTTAGGAGATCCGACCTTAGCTTCTACCTTAAGGAACCCTTGCGTCGAGGATAGCTCGGCAAACCCCAATATAGCCTCGACCTCAGGAAACCCTGACCTCGGTTCTGTAGTTGAACTTCCTCCTTCATCTTGCTTGGTAGGTAAGTTGGCTGAGCTCCGCAAAACTTACTCGATCCCCAACTCCATAGAGCTTAGGGTGCCTTACATCGGGGAACACCTCGACGACCCTCCTCCGGGCTTCGTCAGTTTCTACCCCCAGATGTTCCACAGGGGGGTCAGACTTCCACTCCACCCTTTTATACAAAGGTTCCTTAGCGCAGTCAACCTCGCCCCAGCTCAGCTCTCCCCTAATGGATGGTCTACCGTGCTCGCGACCTACGTCCTGTGGTGGGTCCTCCGAGACGAAGATGAGGACAGACTCACGGTGGACCAGCTCTTAGCAACCCACACCGTCAAAGCCTCCAACGAGGGAGAGGGTCGGTATTACTTCTCAGCTCGGCGGAACATAGGTCAGCTGATTAGGAACCCCTCCTCCAACAAGAACTGGAAGGAGTGTTGGTTCCTCGTCTCTGGCGAGTGGCTTATGAGGGACGGAGGGGGTGAGCCGACCTGCCAAGTCCCAGTCGAGTTCGAAGACGTAGGTGAGTGTCTTAGGTGCGAGCTGGGGTCGGTTTGTTTTTGTCTCAACTTTCACGCCTTCGTTTCTGACGTGGTTCTGTTTTGTAGCTCTGTCGTCCCCCGTTCCGAGGATCAGCAACAAGTCTTGGGAGATCATCAGGCGAGCCCAAGGTCGGAGATTGAAGTACGCGCTGTGGGGTGAAGCGCTAGTTTCCAACTCCCACCTCTTCTCTTGCGGTCTCAGTCTTCACGACCATCCAGACGAGCTCAAAAAACTTCCCAAACCTCGTCAGCGCATCTCGCAAAAGAGGAAAGCTCCTGAAGGTAACTTCTTCTCGGCACCTTAGCTCATTCACTAGGAACCCCCCAACTAATCTCGTCTTTTCTGAAGGGATGGCCTCTAAATTCCTCGCGCTCAACAGCACCAAGCGACAGCGAGCTTCGGCCTCGTCCACTCCGCCAGCGCCCTCCCAAGTTCGTCACCGCACGAGCAGCGCCGATGTCCCGGCTCCAGGGCTGGCCAACTTGGCGAAGCTCCAGGCCCTCCAAGCTCAGCCCCTACAGACTGTCGCTGGGGGTGAGGGATTGTCCACCCCCCTAGTGAGGAAGAAGCGAGCGAGGGATACGCTTCCCTCCGAGGAGGTTAACTCCCGATCTCCGCCTCCCCCCATCGTGGTCGACTTAGAGGAGGGGTCGCTACATGGTCGGGGTCATGGCGCTGAGCTCCCACTCCCTTTCAAGCTCGCTTTCTCCCGCCTCAGTATTCACGAGGCCGCGACGAAAGTGAGGTCCTCGAGCTCTCACCTGGCGGAACGAGTCATTCAGGCGCCCGAGGACGCTGCAGAGGCGGTGAGAAAGACCATAGCTCTTGCTACGGAGGTAAGCTCGTGCCTACTCTTCGCTCCTTTTTCTTTCTCTTTCCCGATCTAACCTCGAACTTTTGCAGCTGCACTATCACGCTTGCCTCTCGGCTTCGATGATGAGCTTGGAGCTCGGCGGACGGGACTTGAAGGAGGAGGAGACGAACACCTCCCATGAGCGGAGAATCTCTGAGCTCCAGGCCGAGGTTGAAAAGGCGCGAGCTGAGAAAGAGGCCGAGGCTGATAGGTCGAGAGCCTTGATGGCCCAAGCACGTACCGACCTCATGAATGCCCGGGGCCGAGCCGAGACCGCAGAGAAGGGCTGGAATGAGGCTCAACAGAACTTGGCGAGCTGGGCCTACTTGGAGAAGAGAATCAAAGAATTCCCCGAGTTCGACGGCCTAGCTCGCGACATGGCAGACAAGGGCTTCTACTACACCGTCAACAGGCTCGACCTCGCTTGCTCGGAGGATGCCATCGCCGCTGTCGAGCAAGAGTACGAGTCCATCTGGGTGGACCGTCCTGCTGAGGCGAGCAAAGAGGCGGAGGCTGCTGGTGCTGAAGCTGGGCCCGGTGAGCCTGCCGATCCTCCTCAGGGGTAGATCGCTTCGGCCTTCTATTGCTTCTCGCTTTTCCCCTCTCTCTTTTTAATCAAATCTGTACTGAGCCGAGGCATATATACCTCGGCTCTCCTTTAAATTTTTGCTTAAATGAAATGACGTTGTTTCGCTTAGATCCGAGTAATTCATTCCGATGTCCTTATACTTGTTAAATTTAATTAAACTTTAACAATACCTCGGCTCTTCATCAAACTTTAAATTCAATGAAAACAAACTTCGCCCAAACTCGAGTTGTTCTCTTCGAGGTCCCTAAACTTTGAGAAATTTAATTAAGCTTCAATTTTAGTTTGGCCTCGTTATTTGAGTTTCTCAAGTCTTCATAATTTCTTGCTTACATAAGCCGAACAATTTAGCATAGGTCATACCACGTAGTCTTCCTTGGCCCCCATTTGACGTAGCTTGGTAGTAGTAGGCGACACTAACGGATAAAGTCAAATTTTGCACAAGTCATTGGAGATCGGCTTTCATTAATGAATCAGATATTACACGTCGGATTACACACATCTCATTGATGATAAACTCGCAAATGCTCGGTGTTCCATGGGTGGGGGAGTTGTCTCCCGTTGAGGTCGGACAGCAGATACGCTCCAGGTCGGAGTATTTTTAGGACTCTGTACGGACCTTCCCAGTTCGGCTCGAGTGCTCCGACGTGCTGCATTACCTTCCTGAGGACGAGGTCGCCAGGCTTGAACATTCTGACTTTTACCCTAGCGTTGTAGTATCGAGCCATACGGTTCTGATATTCTGCTAGCCGGAGCTGGGAGTGAGATCTTTTCTCCTCGAGGAGGTCAAGATTCACGAGCAGGGCTTCACTGTTGGCTTGCTCGTCGAAATTCTCCACTCGGGGTGTTGGCATGCCGACCTCCGCCGGGACAACAGCCTCCGAACCGAAGGCTAGGCCGTATGGCGTCTCACCGGTAGATCGGCGGGGTGTAGTTCGATAGGACCACAATACTCCTGGTAACTCTTCTGCCCACCGACCTTTCAGAGATTCTAGCCTCGTCTTCAGACCACGTTTGATGATCTTGTTGACGGCTTCAACTTGCCCATTAGACTGCGGATGGGCAGGCGATGAGCTGAGGTGACGTATGCCGAGCTGTTGACAGAATTGATTAAATCGGGCACCGTCAAACTGCTTTCCATTGTCAGTAATGATCGCGTTCGGTGTACCGAACCGACATATTATACTCTTCCATACAAAGTTGACGACCTTCACCTCGGTAATAGACGCCAGAGGTTCTGCCTCCACCCATTTGGTGAAGTAATCTGCAGCTACTATGGCGAACTTCAACTGCCCCTTCCCCATCGGTAGTGGGCCGATCAGATCTATCCCCCACTGAGCGAAGGGCCAAGGGCTTGAGATCGGCGTCAGCATCTCCGGGGGTTGTCTCAAAATGCTCGCGAAGCGTTGACATTTGTCACATGTTTTGGCGAACTCCTTGGTGTCGCGCTCAATCGTCGGCCAGTAGTAGCCCTGGCGGACGACCTTCGCGGCCATGGACCGAGCTCCTTCATGGCTTCCGCAAACCCCTTCATGAATCTCGCGCATGACATACCTGGCCTCTTCTGGAGCGAGACACCGCAGTAATGGTAGGGAATATCCCCTCTTGAAGAGTTTGCTTTCTTGCATCAGGTAGTGAGCAGCTTGGCGTCGGAGCTTCCTGGCCTAGCTCGGATCGGCGGGGACTGAGCCACTGACCAGGAAGCCTTTAATTGGGTCCATCCATGTAGGCTGAGCTGACTCGATCTCCATCACCTCAGGTTGGTCGATGGACGACTTAGGAAGTATTTCAACTGGAACCGTTCTTGGTAGATCGGTATCGTATACCGAGGCGAGGCGAGCCAGTGCGTCGGCGTTGGAGTTTTCAGACCTCGGCACCTGTCGAATCACATAGTCCTCAAACTGGGTGAGGAGCCCTCGGGTTTCGGCCAGATACCTCTCCATACGAGCTTCCTTTACTTGGTATTCCTCGGTAACCTGATTGACAATCAGCTGGGAGTCGCTGAGAATCAAAAGTCGCCTCACGCCCATCCCTCTGGCGACCTTTAGTCCATTGATCAGTGCCTCATACTCGGCTTCGTTGTTGGAAGCTCGGAAACCAAATCAGAGTGCGTACTCAAACCGAAGACCGCCAGGGCCGAGGAGCAACATACCTGCCCCACAACCTTTCTCATTGGACGAACCATCCACATAGAGTGTCCACTGGTCGCGGACATCGTTCCCCGGCCTAGGTGGGGTCAGCTCGACAACAAAGTCTGCGGCTGCCTGACCTTTCAACGTCGTTCTTGGCTCGAAGGCGATGTCGTGCTCACTGAGCTCTAGTGCCCACTTCATCAGGCGACCCGACATTTCGGACTTGTAGAAAATCTGCCTCAAGGGGAAGTTTGTCGGGACGATTATTTACGTCGCGTCGAGGCCCCGACGGTCTGAAGGGGCTTTCTCGTTCCGACGACCTCTACTCTTACGGTCGTCGGCCCGTCGAGACGAGCTCCAGCTGTCGTTGCGCTGCTTCTTGAGAGGAGGGGACTTTTGGTCCCGATCTTTACCACGGTCGCTCCGCCGAGCTCCATTGGCTTTCCACAACTCCAAGCCGTCGATGTACTGTCGAGCTTTAGCGAGCATCTCGTTCAGGGAGGCCGGTGGTTGGCTTCCGAACTCTATCGTTAGGTTCCTGTCGTTCAAGCCCGTGGTGAAGTACATCATGGCGATGTCATCGGTGCAACTTACCACTTTGACATGCTCGTCCATGAATCGAGCGATGTACTCTGTCAGGGACTCGCTGTCCCGTTGCTTTACCGTTCCGAGGTGAGATGGTGGCAATTTCAACAACTGCCGAGCGTAGAACTGGTTGATGAACAACCTCCTCAGCTGTTGGTAACTGTCGATGGACCGGGGCTTCAACTGTCGGTACCACAATCTTGCCGAGCCTTCCAAGGCTATTTGAAATGCTCGGCATCTTCCCCTCGAACACCTCTACATACGAGATCGGATCTCCAGATCCATCGTAGGAATTCATGACTGGAGCCTTGAACCTCGGTGGGATAGGCGCATCCAGGATCGCTTGGGAGAAAGGCGGTTCCTCTCGCTCGGCCACGCGATGCGGATCCACAGGCCTGCACTGTCGCTTGAGATCTTCTATCTCCCTTTGAAACTGATCCCGGAGGAGGTCCACCTCAGACCGGAACGAATGGTCAGCGTGGGAGGACCTCTCTTGAACGTCGACCACTGGGCTTTCCTCCTCATCGTCAACCAAATACTCCCGATCTTCGGGAGCCACTACTCGTCGCCTCGGCGTCTCGGCACCTCGGCCTGGATGGGCGTTGGAGTTATCGAAAGATGCCAAGGGGGTCCGAATTGGTCGGATCCTCGGGCGCCGGCCCTCGACCCGATCGTCCTGCCGAGGGTGGTCATGAATCTGTGCTTCTAGGGCACCGCCTGTCCTCACTCGTTGTGGCTTTCGCTAGGGTGCTCCAGCTCGGGCCTCCCTGGGGGGTCGGAACTGATACTCCGTTCTTTGGGTAGGATGCATCGGTCCCTTTCCTCGAATGGGATCCCTGGAGACGGAAGAGCCGGACACCTCGCTGCCTCTCTCGACCGCCTCAAGCCTTGCTTTGACTTCCCTGAGCTCGGCGATCACGTCGGCTACCTAGACGGGGTCCACGCCCGCATCAGCACTTGCCCTGGAGCGTGCACCTGTGTTTCCCCAACTGCGGAGGCGGGGTGCGCGGGGTGGCAACCCGTTTCTCTGAGGTTGCAATGGCGGGAACTGGTCTGGGGCGTGGTGGAAATCCCGGACCGCTACTGGATCGGATGTGGCAGGCCGACCTCCATTCTCCTTGACCGCCCCCGCGTGGGGTCGCTGTCTGACGACGGGAGTTCCTGCCACCTAAGAATACGTGAGGCGTGGATGGGCTCGGGAAGTGACCGCATCCCTCATCGGAGAGCGGATGGGCGAAAGTTGAGATCGTGACTGCTGGGAGCAGGTTTGGGCCATTGGCTCAGATTGCAAAAGGTGAGGCTGACTTCTAGATATGTCGAATTCCCACAGACGGCGCTAGATGTTTGAGCCCGAAATTGATTGAGCTCGGATACGATTTAGATCGGTATGCTCAGGACGAGCTATGGCCAATGGTCCGCACCTTCCTTGAACAGTTCTTGAGACCTGCAAAACAAAGTTAGCACTCCGACGAGCCAGTCAGTTCTAGTCCGAGCTAACTTGCCGAGTCTACTTAGGATTGCGTACCTTGCATTTAAGGCTAGGGTTTCTATTTATAGAAACTGGGCCCGACAGGGAGTCTGACACACCCTAAAATCACGGCGTGTTGTCGGGTACGGAAGAGACATTGTTACGGACTCTCTATTAGATCGGCCCGGCACTAGAGGTCCTACCCTGACTGCCGACCTGTGTATTTTGGAGCTGCTTTCTCCATTTCGCTCGCGTGTTTAACCAACTCACCTTTGCGATCATGACACGTGGCAGGTCAGGATTTGCCCCCAACATAATAAATTAACGTTTTTAATAACATGTGTTTGTGTAATTTGTTTTCTTATCAATGATTAGTGTAATTTTAATTTAAAATTAAAAATATTTTTCAATAACAAAATTAGCTTAAAATGAAAATTGTTGGCATACTTGAAAAAAACACAGAATTCAAAATCTAAGCGAAATTTTATTAAACAGGACCGTACGAAATATCTTCCAGAACTATTTTGGATTTTGCTTTTATTGAGTACAACAAATAAGAAAGTGTGAACATTTGAACATTTCCATTAAAAAAAAAAACATTGCTAATATTTAAGTTTATTTTGAAAATCATGTTAGTTTGAAACTTAATAAAAAATAATGTTTTGTAAATACTTTTACCACTAGTTTGTCTATTAAAGAGTCGATCAAGTATACTTCAACATGAGTGACCTATTTATGTGGCGTCGAGAAACGATATACAACTACATCTCTTTTTTTTTAAAAAAAGAATAATAATAAAAATAATATGTTGTCTCTTCAAGAGACTACATATATAAAAATTGAACAAATTTGCTACTTTGGTGGAGTGACTCCATTTTTAGGAGAACTTGTGTTTGAAGATAATAATGGAAAAATAAATTAAAAAGATAAGTTATAAAATTTAGAAAAAAGAAATTAAAGTATACAAATGATTGAAGACTTCCTTTTCATATAATTAGTATTCTACCACGTGCTTTCTACGTTGTTTCCAATTTTATTTTATCATATATTAATGTTAATTTTACTTTAGAAAGGAGAACGTCTGTCAAATATTATAGTATAAACAAAATACTATAGTATTTGATAGATATTTTAAAATATAAGTATAATTTAAAATTCAATAATATAATTCAAACATCTTAAACGCTCAACGACTAAATATTAAAATAAGATTACTAAAAAATTATTTAAAAAATATATATATAAACCATTGCAAACTTGAAATCTCAAGGGCGGTTCATTTTGAGAAGATGTTGTCGAGAGGAATGCGATAGGTCAAGAAAGCTCTCATCCAATTAATAACTAACTTGGTTTAGGAGATTGATTTTGTTGCGGTTGTCTTTAGAATTAAACTTAAAACTTCAAAAAAAAAAAAGTAAAATCTTTCCAATAACTTCAAGCCATACCTAAATATAGTTAGCCCAAATTTCATATCCAAATGTTTCATTTTCTCGTAAACAATGCAACTATGAATTATCTTTGTTGTATTTCGCTCAGCCAAAAGAAAGAAAAAAGTTTGTCATAAACCAATTTCTTACAGATACATTAAGATGAACTTTATACTTTTACTTCATGTAATATTCAAAACATATAATGATATAACAATTAGTAACGCAGAAGAAACAAAGATGAAATTTGAATATATAGTAATATAAAAAAAATGAAGAATGTTATTTGGCTCTGAACATTTGCTTTAGAACAATGTATATATAGTAATAATTTTAGTTGAAAATGAGAAAATGAAAAATCATGTATTTATCGAAGTTTCATTGATGTTCTCCCACTCGACCTCCCAATTCTTTTTTTTTTTTTTTTTGTCTCACATGAACTTTCTCTCTTATACCTCAAAATTCTCTTCTCAACCTCATCAAAATTTCATCTCTCGTTAATTTTCTTCTCATTATCTCTATCTCTCCTTCTCTATCCATATAAATTCCTCTTTTTTTAAGTTTCTCTTAATGCTTTCTCCCGACCGAGCACCTTCCATATTCTTTTTAATTGGGTTCAAACCCTTCTAATTATCTCTTATTTATTTTATAATCTATTCCTCAAATAAAGTATATTTTTAATAAATATATAATAAATTTAAAAGTATGATAGGATAGTTTTATACTTTAATTTTAAAAAGGATAAAATAGATTTATACTTTAATTTCAGAAAAATAGGATAAGATAGTTTTCTTTTAACCCTATTTAAGTAAACATTGGGTAAATAATTTGTCAAAGCAATTGTATCCATCTAAATTAAACTACAACAACAACTGTGTATTTAATTTTTTAATCCCAAAAGAAAAAAAAAGTATGGATATAATTATAAATTAGAGTTCCTTTTGATATCCGATACCAATAAAAGTTTTATGTGTTTATATATGATGGTTGTATAAGTTGTATGTTAATTTATTAATTTACATTCTCGTGTTTCACGTGTTCGGGCTTTACACATTAGACTACAGCATCTTTTTTAATTACTTAAAATAGAAACTAAAAATTGAAAAATAAAAAAAGGACTAAAATACTTTTAAAAGCTAAACAAGATTAGACACCCATTATTAAGCTCAATAAATGGGGAAAACAAAATGTGTTATTTATCGGCTTTAATTGATATATATTTACCATCAAGAAATTGTTAATTCAATCCTAAAAAATTGAGGAGCATTGTATTCCTTACCTTCACATAGTCCTATATCAAGAAATTGACTGTTGTTTTTTTTTTTAATTATTTCATTAAAACACATAATCTCATCAAAATCTCCCTCCATCTCTTCTATTTATTTTTTAGTTAGTTTAACAATTCTTCTCCCTTTTTTCTCTCTCCCAACCACTAATTCTCACTCCTTTTTTTTTCTCTCATCTTCGTCTACCTCTTTTCTCAACTTGATGTAATATTAATAATTTATCATATAAAGCAAAAGTTAGAAAAAAAAGTTTAGCAACTTTAATCCAATGTCCTAAAACTTATTCAATTACATTTCTTTGAAAAAATGGCTATGAACAAATTGCAGAAACCTCCATCTAAAATTAGAAGTTAATAAAACACACAATGAAACAATAGATGAAAAAAATATATATATCATTTTATGCAACTTCGTAGCAATCATTTAAAACTATGAAAAAAAGGTAAAATATACATACATACGCGTGTATACCTTTAAATTGTGGATAAATATACGTGGAGATTTATTTTAAGTTGATAAAGAAAATATAGATTTAAGAGAGAAAAAAGGAGTTAAGTACTCCAAGAAGGAAAGGAAGAAATCATCCCACCAATTTTTTAAGGAAAAAAATCAAAAGAGATCGGGAAAGATTTTGATGAGAATATGAGTTTTAATAAAATAATTATAAAAAAAAAGAATAATAAACAATTATCTTCTTGTTATAAGGTAAATGTTACTCACCAACTCAGAAAGTGGTGATGGATTGAAATTCATTTACGATATCTAACCAACAACTTCGACCCAAATATTTTAATTTATATATTTCTTCATAGTCTTTGGAGTAAATCCCCTCTCATTAGTATTTTGGACCACTTGACTCTTAACAAATATCTAGCCGTAGAGTCAACACCTGTGATCGATCATCGATATCGATCACCTTTATTTAATAGCTCCACGAAGGGCAGGAGCTACAGAAGAAGTCGCCGGCGACGATGGAGAAGGCGACGGCGAACGGCGGGAGGAGATCGAGTCATGTGTTGCTGTTCGCTTATCCGATGCACGGCCACATGAGCCCGATGCTGCAGTTCGCGAAGCGATTGGCCTCCAAAGGCCTACTCGTCACATTTCTCACTACTTCCTCTGTTACTGAATCTCTCCAAATCGATCTCCCTCCATCTTATCCAATCCATCTCCGGTTCATCTCCGATTTCCACACCGAAGTCATCGAGACGCTCAAGCAGAGGCACGAGGCCTTCGCCGCCGCCGTCTCGAGATCGCTTGGAGAGTTCCTCGACGGAGCCCTAATTAACGGCGATCATCCTCCGCGGCTGATGGTTTTCGATTCCGTTATGCCGTGGGCGATGGAGGTGGCCAGATCGCGAGGGCTCGAAGCGGCGCCGTTCTTCACAGAATCTGCCGCCGTCAACCACATTCTGAATCAGGTGTACGAAGGATCCTTGAGCATCCCGGCGCCGGAGAACGCGGCGGTCTCGATTCCTTCGCTGCCGAATCTTGAGGCAGAGGATCTGCCGTATTTCCCGAGCGTGATCAGAGAAGTGACTCTGGAATTCATGACCAGACAATTCTCGAGTTTCAAGGATGCCAAATGGATTTTCATCAACACGTTTGATCAGCTGGAGCCGCAGGTATGCGTTTCCTTTTGGATCTTCCAATTAATCTATCAGTCGAGGTTCAAATCCAGATCCAAATTTGAAAAAGAAAAATTTAAATAAGTATCCCTAAATAATTCCTGCTACTATGTCGATGATTACGATATTTTCAAATGAGAGCGGGGACGACAGACTACAGAGATCAGAAAAGAAACTTCCTGCTTTGATTGCCAATGCAAATACATGACACATATTCCCAATTCTTGTTTCTTTTCTTTTCTCTCTCCTCCCCTGCCTTTTTTCCATCGCTTAGTAACAATGATAATAGTTTTGGGGTGGTTTGAGCTAGCGCACCTACTCGCACTGAAAAAAATAAATAAAATAAATTATATTGTAATTATTTCTCTTTTAAATAAATTTAAATAAATGTTAATTATTGAAATTTTATTTTCTAAAATAAAACAACTATTAATTATAAAAAATATAATAATTAAAAATATTTATTGAAACAAGTGCTATCATTCAAGTAAATGAAATGAATTATATTAATATAGTAATTAATTATAGTAATAAATTTAAATAAATGTTAATTATTGAAATTTTATTTTCTAAAATAAAACAACTATTAATTATAAAAAATATAATAATTAAAAGTATTTATTGAAACAAGTGCTATCATTCAAGTAAATGAAATGAATTATATTAATATAGTAATTAATTATAGTAATAAATTTAAATAAATGTTAATTATTGAAATTTTATTTTCTAAAATAAAACAACTATTAATTATAAAAAATATAATAATTAAAAATATTTATTGAAACAAGTGCTATCATTCAAGTAAATGAAATGAATTATATTAATATAGTAATTAAAGTATTTAGTAAAAACACCTCGATATATTTTTCTTAATAATTTTTAGAATTAGTAGTTATTTTATTTTAGAAAAGAAGATAAATTTTAATAGTTAACCTTTATTTAGAAGAGAAAATAATTTCAATATAATATGTTATTGAATAAAAAAGAAAAAAATTGATATATTAGAGTCTTGAACCGAGGAGCTCTAAATTAAAATATAGACTGCTGCATTAAAATGGTAGAATTATACAACTTTAACATATATTATCGGTTTGAAAAGACGACATGCTAGAATTTAAGAAAAACACACACATGATGCTAATAATGCGTCATCCAACTTGAAAATTGTGAAATGACAAGACTAGCATGAGGTTGATATATATTTAGAATAAGTTTAAAATAAGGTATTATTAAAAAGAAAAATCAAAATTTGAAACCTTAAACAATGAAAATGAAGAAAGAAATTACTGAAGAAAGAAATTACTATTTTAAGTTCAATGACATTTTAGATTTACATTTTCTTTTTCTCAACTAAATTTTTAATGTTCGGTAAATTCATGATCTCTAACTTGAATGTTTGGTAAATTTATCTCTCTCAGCTAACTTTAATGTTAGTTAATTTCGGTGATCTCTAACTTTTAATTGTTTTTTATATTAATATTTTTAATATAACAAGTGTTTTATTCCATTTATAATATGTCCGTGGTTTTTTTTAAGCTTAAACTGATGAGTCATGTTAAAATTTCTCCACACATACAGGGCTTAGGATTTGCTTTAATACTATAAGTTTTCCATGGATTACAATAAACTTATTATTGTTATATAGATACCTTAACACGTTTCATAGATTTCAATAATGAATATCAGATTGTTAATTGGATGGGCGAAAGATGGCCAATCAAGACCGTTGGACCAACCGTTCCATCAGCGTATTTGGATGGTCGGTTGGAGAAGGACAAAACTTATGGTTTGAAACGCCAAAAACCTGAAGATGGGAGGGCTGTGGAGTGGCTAGACTCAAAAGAAACAGCTTCGGTGGTTTACATTTCATTTGGAAGCTTGGTTATGTTAGCTGAAAAACAAGTGAAGGAATTGACAAATTTTCTCACAGAATCTGGCCTCCCTTTCCTATGGGTCCTAAGAGAATCAGAAATGGAAAAGCTTCCTGAAAACTTCATACAAGAGACGTCAGGCAAAGGTTTGGTTGTGAACTGGTGCAGCCAACTGGAAGTTCTATCTCACAAGGCCGTAGGTTGCTTTGTGACTCACGGCGGTTGGAACTCGACGCTTGAAGCTTTGAGCTCTGGGGTGCCGATGGTGGCGGTTCCACAGTGGATTGATCAGACGACGAACGCCAAGTTCATCGCCGATGTTTGGGAAATCGGAGTTAGAGTGAAGCTAAATGAGAAGCACGAAATTGCAACTAAGGACGAACTTGAAGCCTCCATCCGACAGGTTATTGAAGGAAGAGAGAAAAAGAACTCAATCAAGTGGAGGAAATTGGCCAAAGAAGCTGTGGATGAAGGTGGCAGCTCTGATAAAAATATTGAAGACTTTGCCAAAACAATTATGTTGCTCTCTAATTAAGTAATACGGCTAAACTGTTTCGGTTGTTTGTTTGGAAAAATACTTGACTTTTAACGGTAAGAAACAACTTTATCTTCGATGTTTGACAATTAAGAGAGAAATGTAAAAACATTGACTTTTTAGTAGAAATAATGAGTTATCAAATTTTCGGTAACGGTGAGCATAAGATTTGGTCCTCATTATTAATGAGCCAAGTATTTTCTGTTTGTTTTTGCACAAATTTACTACAAGTTATCAAATTTTTTCCTTGGACTTTCTGCCTACTTGAACGGGTGTCGATGTTGATGAATGTTTTATCGCATATATCGAAATATTTAATTGGTGAGATAGATAATGAAGTTATTATGGAGCGATTTCACAATATAAAAACTCGGAAAAGATTGTGATGTCTTACATTACAGATGATTTCATTTATGAGTTCTTGAAATTAAGATATTTGTAAACGATTTTTCTTGAACTTTGAATAAAGCCCCTTGAAAAAAAATTATAGAACTGTAAGGAGATAGATTGCTCTCACCGACGTGAGCTAAGAGTGAGTTTGGAATATATATATTTTCTTAAAATAGTTTTTTATAAAAATAAATTTCACTAAAATTTTTGTCCATTGGATTACATTTTCTTAAAATGATTTCAGTGCACAACATCTATTTAAACACTAATTCTATAAATGTTAAATTATCATAAACTAATGGTCAAAAAAACTTAATTTAAGTTGTGACAATCTTATTTAATGGTCAATTTCGTACATTATTTAAATTTAATTTTTTTTTAAATCTTTATTTTTTATTAAAGGTTAAAAAACACTTTTGGTCAATGTACTTCCACTGAAGTAATAATTTAGTCATGAACTTTAGTTTGTAACAATTTAGTCTATGCACTTTCAAATTGGTAACAATTTAGTCATTCAACTTTAATATATAACAATTTAGTCCTTATAATTTAAAGTTGGTAACAATTTGGTCCTTATCGTAAAATTTTTTTTGTAAAGTTTCTTATATATATAAATCGATAAACTAAAGAGGGACCAAATATGTTTATAAATTATAAAGATTAAATTGTTAAATGATAAAATTTGACACTTAATTTTAATAAAAAAAATTTACGGAATTAATTGTTACAAATTTTAAAGGACAGAGACTAAATCGTTACGAGCAAAAGTTCATTGACTAAATTATTACTTTAGTGAAAGTACATCGTTATAAACTAAAATTTAATGACTTTGTTACTTTAGTGAAAGTATAGAGACGAAATGTATTTTTTGACCTTAATTAAATTGGTGAGTTTTTTTTAATTTTTTGATTAAAATTATTGGGTGAATTAGTAGAAATTGAATAAAGGATAAAAATTGTAAAATTTATCTAAGACATTCAATTTAATGAATTTAAAAATTTAGGATGAAATTCGGTATAACTTACCAAATTCGGAGGTAAAAGATAATTATATATTCAAACAAAATGAAGTCTTTTGTCACGGAGGGGAAAAAAACGAAAACAAAATAAAGTAAGACAGACAAAACACTTTATATTATATTTCGTGGAAGAACACAACGTGTTCCACGTGTTCTCCAGAGTTTTTCTTGAAAAAATTAAATGCTTTTTAAGGAAACACATGAACGCACGTTTATAAAAAAAAAATTGCTGTTTTTTTTTTACCAACTTAATTATTATTTTGAGACCATCTATTTATGTTTTTTAGATGTTGAGTTATTTATTAAAAAATTAATTTAAATCTATAGTAATAATTGATATAATAAATCAACATTATTCTTATTAATAACATGTGTTTGTGTAATTTGTTTTCATATTTATGATTAGTATAATTTTAATTTAAAATTAAAAATAATTTTTTATAACAAAATCTATGTAAAATAAAAATAGTTGCCATGTTATCTACTCTTTAAAAATATTTCCAAAACCTGCCAAAGCGAGCACAATTTAGAGGTAGTTGACATATACTTCCAATTAAGATGTTTTGAGTTCGAATCTCCTCTCAAACATGTTGTATTCAGAAAAATATTTTCAAATTTCATTAAAGGACCGTACAAAATATCTCCCAAAACTATTTTAGATTTTGTTTTCCTTTAATACAAAAAATATCAAAATGTTAGGATTTGAACATCCCACCTCAAAATAAGGAAAATATACTTTTATTGTTGAGACCTCCTATTTATAACTAATTTGAATTTGTACATATAACTATATAGTAGTTTTTTCCTCCCTTTTTTAATAAATAGAAGTGATATCTACCTATAAAATTTTAAATGTATAGAATTGAAGAAATTGTATCACCTATTTTTATATTAAAGAAATTGATAGCTAATTAAAAAAAGAAAAAGACCTAGGTTAAAGAAGTGACTAAGTGGGTCGACAAGCAACTTAGCCCACCAAATGGCGTCCCAAGGGCCTCATGAGGTTCAAGGTGTTGGTCCAGCTAAGTAAGCTTACTAGTTGGCCCAATTCGGTGCAATTGAGAAATTACTTTTAAACAAATAACATTACTAAGTTCTTATCAAACAAAAAAAGAAAAGAAAAAAACATTACTAAGCAGAGAATTCTTGTCCTGATCTCTACGAAATTTCGTAGAGAACTTCACGGTTGTCATGGGAGATAAAAATGGAGCCGACCAAACGACAGAAGGGGAGATTAGGTTGGGGGAGAAGTGCACGAACCAGGTAAGCATCGAAACCCGCCGAGAAGCTCTCGACGTCGAGGTGTTCTCGGCCATTGGCTGAAATGGGTTCTCCCCGACCTCTGCGTAGCCCAGTCTGAATTTACTTTGTCTTGACCTTAGATTTGGCATTAGGCCCATTACGAAATGCACGAGCCCCAGAAGTCCAAATCTCTTGAGCAAACTAGGATTCAACTTGGATAATTCCTAAAAGAAGGAAGATTCGACTCTTATAAATAAAGGGGTGAGCCAAATCCTAGAGGTTCGCTCACAATACCCACTATACTCAACTACTCCAATCCTAACTTAAGCATCGGAGTCAGTATGACCAGAGCCACACAGGTCTCAGTACTATTCTGTTTTGCAACTCTCGTCGATCTCTTTATTCTAGAAGATTGGTGTGAATTTGGCGGAATTTCATTAGGCAAAATTGATGTATTAACAACAAACTATACTTGAACCTACTCAGAATCATGGTTCTAAATATGCGTCGACATTTCCATTGAAATATCCATGTTTCTATAGATTCGACATTGACGTGAGGGGATAAATCGACATTTCCATCATAGTAAAAAAAAATCGACAAAATATGAAAAATATCAACAAAATGTCACTAATATATGCATAATATTAATGTTAATTATTTTTAACTAATTTAGAAATAGGAAAATGTTATTTTATTAATTCAAATATTTTTTATGATATTTTAATTTTTCTAACTTTTGCAGAAATATCCCTCGACATCGACATTTAAAACCTAAAATACATACCTATAATACATGATACATGATGGAACAACCTATTAAGGTCATCTCAAATTTGTCTTTAGTAAATGATAGAAGTGTAAATAAGTTATTTTACAATAGGAATACTCTACTAAATTTTAGACTCAAATGACTTAGCCAAAAAAAAAAAAAATAATAATAATAAATAATGGAGAAACTCATAAACATATCACGTGCATAGAATTAATTGGAATCGAGATCTCACATATTTATTACTACAATGTCAACTATCTCCCAAAGATAACAAATTATTCTAAACAAAAACACTACGAACCATGCTTGCTTCCTGCATTCTATTATTTAATTAAATAAATAAATAAACCCAATATTTAATTTATTTTTATTGAATAAACGATCTTCCTTTCATGTGCAAGTTGGCACAATTTTGTTTATATTTATATGACCTCTTTATTACCGTTATTTTATCTTTCTTATTTAATATATGCATGAATCATGATGTGCATCTTATTATTATTATTATTATTTTTTCAAAATCTCGTTACCAGACCATTTGCGTATAATATTTAGGTATTTAGGTGTCATATATTTATTATTGAATATCACTAAATTTATGACAAACATGAAAGAGAAGCTAGAAAATAATATATTACTCTATATAAAAAATAAAGAATTTGTCAATTTTTTTACTGACTATTATTAGATTTTTAGTAATAGTATCAATTAAAAAAATATAAAAAGTAAACAATCAATCTAAGGTGTCATAAACTTTTAAAGTATTTATTTTAGATCTCCTTCTTTGCTTCTATTTTCTGTCAACTATTGCATTAAGAGTATCATTTCTTCAAATGTACTAGCACGTAGATGTGGGCATATATCAAAACAATTTGAATATAGTAAAAGGTCGTGAGTTCGAATTCTCATCCCACGTATACTCAAAAAATATTTCAAAGGTACATAAGTTGATTAAGGTGAGAATTGAATGAGTAGTAACTATCATTATAAAGTTCATGGATTAAAATAAATATTTTAACATGAAGGACGAAAATATCATTCTTCTATGAAGGGTATGTGTTTTCTTTCAGTCCTCCGACTAGATTTTTTTAAAGAGTGATTCTCTATTTTGTTCCTGTTCTTTCGTTATTTTTTTCAAGAAATAGCATGGATCAAGTTATGGAGGCGATTTTTAGGGAGGATCTTTATTTCTTGCTGGTTTATGTGATGACACACGTTGGCCAGGTGTTGAGGATCTTCCTGTTGGATGTTGATAATATTGTTGCGGCTGAGAAAATCAAAAGCAATGTTGTTATGTATGGTCCATGCTTCATCATCTAGGTGTTTTGAAGAATTATCGGACATAGAATTAGAGAGGGCACCCGCTTGTGATCTCTTGGGATGATTCTTCATCTTGGTTGCATATTGGTTCAGAGAATTTCTATGGTCTAGGGACAAGGAAGACAAAACAAAAGGTGGGCAACGACGGAGGTGTAACGGTGATCGGCTCAAACATCGTTTTGGAATCTAGAGAGGCTATCAGTCTTAATTGTATTGAGATCCGTGACAAGCATGATTTGGAGAATTTGCCTAATCTTTCCGTACCCATCATGGTGGAGAATAAGACAACTTTGGAAGTAATTATTTCCATATACTTCAATTAATTGAAGAGTCTTCCACAACATAATTTGAATGAGATTTAAGATATTATGACTTTGGAGAAGATGTTTAGTGGCTAAAATTTGTTTATATTTTTAGTTCTACAACCTATTTTTATTGGACAAGTGTACTATTTCTAATTGTCTTTAAGATTGCGAGTGGTCACCACTATATAATCCTTATCTGAACATCTATTTATCTAATTTTTTTTAATACAACAATTCGAAGATACGAGAATGGTTGCAAATGCTTAGATGGTTATGCAAAATTGTTCGAACTAAAAACAATTAAAATATGTAGAAGAATCCCTCCCACGGCCAGTCCGTGGCCGCGCCTTTGCATAGAGCATAGAGTACGATTTGTATATATTTAGGTGTCTCACTGATTCGGGAAGTCAAGCGAGAAGACGCAGAATCGCCCACTGTTCTTTCTTCTTCTTCTTGTCTCTAATGGCCGCTTCATTTGCTTCTCCGGCTCAGGGCTTGCTTCATCGCCAGCATCTGCCGATCGCATTTACCACTTCCAACTTCAATCGCACTCAACTTCAATTTCATGGGGCGACTCCTGCGAAATCACAACCCCTCTCTTTTTCCTCCCAATTAAAGCTTTCTAATGATGCCTCTCCGAGGAACGATCACCGTTCCTCCTTTGCGCAGACGGCTGCCGTCCGCCATATCGTCGGTTCTCTTTCCAAAGCCGAGGGCCTCCGCTTTGCTGTGGTAATTTCTCTTTTTCCTCTGTCTTTCCCGCTCTGTTTTTGTCGCTTTATTTTTCAGCGTTATCTGCCCCTTTTGCTCCACACATTTTGACATGTGGAAGTTCTCCTCGTTCTTGAGGTTACGCCAATGGATTTTTGTTCATTGTTCCATATTTACGAAATGCCGGCGTCTGAAGTGGTTTTTCCCAGTCGTCTACATAAATAGTTGTAGTCTAGTTGAGAAACATACGTCTGGATGATGCAGTCTCATCTGAGAAATTATTCGTCACTTCCATACCTGTATCCATAATTAAGAAGCGTTCTTTTGGTTTGATGCTTGCATCGAATTCAAAGGTTATGAATGTGGTGGTCACATTTGTGGCTGCGGCTATGAGTAATCTCTCGGCTCGGTTACTTCAACTGAGAGCCTTATTGGCTGTGAAACATACCTGTGGATGAGAATTTGAAATTCTAGGGATTGCGATGATTTGCCCGTGTATTCGTGGTGATGTATCAGATTAAACTTCTTCCAAAATTTCTCGCTGCAGCCGTCCGAGCGAATTCTGCTGTCAGGGGTCTGAATTGATTTTTGTTTTTAGATTTTTTAACGAACATCGATTTCTTTCATGTTTGCAAATCCCGTGATGGGCTTCTCAATACTGAAGTTTTATTTATTTTGCTCTGATGAAGGTTGTGGGGCGGTTCAACGAAATTGTGACAAGGCCAATGCTGGAGGGAGCTTTGTCTACATTCAAAAGTTATTCAGTTCAAGACGAGGATATTGATGTAAGCGTTTCAATATACGACATGTTAAGTCGCATCTTCTTTTTTTTTTCTTTCTTTTTTTGCTAATGTTGGAAACTGAGCAAGTTTGTGAAGAAATATGATCTGAAACTAGATTCTCGTGGATGACACAGAATATAAATAAACAAATTTAACTATATATAATGGGTTTAAATAGAATAGGGTGAAAGAATACGATTGACAGATGACTAGCAGAATGTGTATCTGATATCTAGTAATTGGTATGCAAAGCTTAACTTTGCTTGAGCCTTGACGTGTTGACTTCATTATTTACCTCGCTATGACATCAGGTTGTATGGGTTCCTGGGAGCTTTGATATTCCTGTAGTCGCTGAAAGGCTTGGGAACTCTGGAAAGTACCATGCTATTTTATGCATTGGAGCTGTGGTATGATTTCCTGTTACACGTGTCAAGTCCTCTTATATATTTTAGTCTCGGGTGCACTTATTAGTATTACCAACCACCTCTTTATGTAGATTAAAGGTGATACATCTCATTATGATGCCGTCGTGAACTCTACTGCATCTGGAGTGCTTTCTGCCGGGCTAAAGTCAGGTTGGTTTTCTTGTTTGTGTGATTTACTAGAATTTTATGTTCTTTAACCCTGTTAGTTGAAGTTTTTACTTACCAATTTTGCTTTTGCATCGCATATCTAGCTTTTATAAGTCCAACCTCAAGGGTAGAGCATAGTGGTTAAGGTTTTTGAATCCAATTGATATATTAAAGAATTTTGGGGACGTCTCATTTTGAGATATTTGAAATCGTATGGGTTTTTAAATGCTAAAAATTGCAGTGAAGTTGACTTAATAGTTCCAGTTTTGATCTCAATGAAAAGTGAGGGACTAAGGAATTTCAGGGTATGGAAAGGAAAAGAGAATCTGGTTGTTGTAGATTCATAAGTAGATGAAGGTAAATATAACTTGTGCCATGATATGCACATTCCTTGCTTCTTTTTTATTTTCTTTTTTTTCTAAATAGAAAATGACGTCTCCATTTAGAGCCTATATTTCTCCCTCGATCGCATGATAGTTCTATTCTCATTATTAATTTAAGGTGAAAATGTCAAAGACCTTGGTCATTCTTCAAAGTATCTATTTTTTTTTAAAGGTAATATATCAGTGGAGAAAGGTCCCTGTTAAAGCATTTTACTATAGGCCTTGGTAATACTTCGATGTGGAACAAGAATGGTTTTACGTTTAAGCTGTTGGGAGCTTGCTTAATAGTGAATCGTGTTTTTATTTTATAATTGCGATGAAAATTATCTTTAAGCACTGTTATATGTGCAAGCCTGTGTTGAAATTTATTGAAGGCTACAATGTTGAACTTGTGTTTGATGACTACAAGTAATCTCTGTAATCATTTATTTAGGGTAATACTACTTATATGAGTCAGAAAATTGTCAGTGTTGCCATTTTATTTCCTCTCTTTCATCTTTTAGCTGACGCCGGATTAAATCTAAGCCATTTTCTTATGCCTCTGTAGGAGTTCCGTGCGTATTTAGTGTCTTGACTTGTGACAACTTAGATCAGGTAAATATGATCTAAACTGAGTGTTGAGCAATATCCTACCTAGAGAATTGTTTTTACAGGAGCTATGATTTCTGATGATTATATATTTTTACTGCTTCTTTCTTGAAGGCTTTCAATCGAGCTGGTGGTAAATCTGGAAATAAGGGTTCTGAGGGTGCTTTGACAGCTGTAAGTTGTTGTTAGAGTTCGTTTATGGTAGAGCTAGGTTGTGTTTCAGAATTTCAGTTGATGAATTATCCCTTCCTCAACAATTCCTCATTACATCATTCCATTTTTTATTCTTTATCATATATCTATTTGCTTGTTTCTTTTGGGGTCTTCTAGTACCTTTTTTAAACCCTATATGTAGATTGTCCTGACTAGCTAGAATGGTGGATTACTTTCGTATAGTGTCTATGATTATTGTATGTTTCTTTAACACTTTCACTTTTATGCTTTCATGGTAGTTGTAGTACGTGGCTGCAGCATCTTCACAATGCTCATCATAGTAAATGCTAATATATTTTGAAGAGGAATAGGGAGAATTCTAATATGATGAATACTATGATTTTTTCTGATCAAAAAGGAAAAAAAGATGTCCATCAGACTGCAGAAATGATATCATTAGATAAAACCAAAGCAACTCTATACAGTTTCCTACCATATTCCTGCCAAATATTGTGATTAGCTTGTTTAGTTGTCCATAATTCATTTCCTATCTCAAATAAAACAAAAGTATCTGATGGTTAAACCAGCAATCTGTCATTAATTCTCACCAAGGTTTCTGTTTGATTTTTGTCTTCCAATATAATCAGGAATAAATTACTATAAACTTGAGAATTTCTTGAGCTTTCTTTAAGCCTGTAGATGATGTCAGAAGGTCTGTATTTGCATCTCTTCTCTCACACAGCACACTAGTGCTTGTGGCTTAAATCCAGACCAATTTAGATTCATATTTGCCTCAGCCACATGTCTTGTCGTGGTTGTGGTTCGCTCATAGCTCTTTATTTTCCTTACCTACTACTGAGAATTTTTTTTATTAATACTTAGAGTTAGTTATATTTTTTCTTCTAAGCTTCATACTTTTATACATTTGCATGCACGTATCATGGTAAAAAATGCCATAACCCTAACATTCATCCACATCTCATTTGTCTGGGATCCATGGATGTATCGTGTCTGCATCTAGGATTCTTAAAGCCAATATCACTGAATCAATATTGTAACAAGTTTCATGTCTGAGTTCTTATCTATGGGCCATACTCCTTGGACGATCTTCCTTTGTATGGATCGAAAGGAAGATAATATGGTGTAGATACAGGGGAGAACATGCACAGTCCAAGATGATTATACTCATTTATTGGGATCATTAAGTGCATGCCAAAACCACTTTTGTTATTTTCTTAAATCACTCTCATTGTCAAATATTAAGGCAAGTTTGGAAGTGATTTTGGCTTCACTTCCATTTAAAATAATAATGTTTCAGTAACTTGGTTATTCTGTTTGTGTTTTGTGTACTAGATTTTAGACTACGTTAGACCATAAGTATCTTTTGTACGTAAGATTTGTTCCACTGTTCATCTATTCAAGTTCTTGGGTATTAATGGACCAATTTCACCTTTCCTGCAGATGGAGCTGGCGTCGATGTTCGAGCACGACCTGAAGTAGTCGAGGAATAAAGATGTAACAGTTTCCATTATCTTTTGTGTTGTAGTTTCTTGCGGTCTTGTGGTTTCTCTGCTGTCTTTTGGTAACGATAGAATGCTTAATTAAATCGCAAAAAGCCACACGATATCTCAAACTGAAGTCAGGTAATAACTGGATGGAGGGTGGGTCTGCTTTCCTGAAGAAGGTTAGAGGCTACTGGTCCAGAGGAAAGAGTAGGTTTTCATGATTTGAATTCTCAAAAATTTCATCTTTCAAGTGGTTTATGATTTGTGATGCGCAATCAACAAGGATTATATGGAAGAGTTCTTGTCTTGTTATTTATTACCAAATTCCCAACTTTCAGTTTCCCTTTTTAGTTATTGAAATTGATGGAATTACGACTCTTCTTGGTACTCTGAATCTTGTTTTCAGTTGATTCAACTTTGAAGGCTGGCCAATTTTTGTGGCTTGTTAGTAATGCACCAACATTGTGTGCTGCAGTTCAAAGATTAGGAAAATTTATCCAATGTTGGTGTGACGAATAATTTTTTAAAAGACTATGGTCTATTTGATAACCCTTTCGTTTTTTAAAAATTATACTTTATGCTTTTCACATCCTTTAAAATCACGTTTAAATTATAAGTTGATTCTAAATAACAAAAACTTTTTTTTAAAAACTGTTTTTTGTTTTCAAATTTTAGGTTAGATTTTGAAAACATTTGCAAAGAGTAGATAACAAAATAAAGAAATACATGGATGAAACAAATTTTAATTTTTTTTTTTTTATATTTGGCTAACTTTGAAAACTAGGGAGAAAGTTTTAAAATAATCTAGTTTTAAAAATAAATTACAAAAATAATGTTAGTTTAAAAAAAACTACAAAGTAAATATAATTTAAATAAATAAATTTACAGGTAAGTTAGGTTTTTAAAACTATTGATAAAAATAGGTTAGGTTAAAATAAAAGTCAAAACTCGAGTACAATGCCTACGATTTTCGTGTAAACGTGACAGGTGATTAGGTGAAAATCGCGTACAATGTACGCGACTTTCACCTTTTTATTTTATTTTTTTTGGAAGTCGCGTATTGTACGCGACTTCCACCTTTTTATTTTTTTGTTTTATTTTATTTATATATTGTTATTTTATTAATATTGCGAAATTTAATTAAGATGTGATTAACTTTTTTATTTTTTGTTATTTTTTATTTTTAATTTTGATTAAAATTTATTTAAAGTCTAAAGTTTAAACTTATATTAAAACCAATTCGATGATTAAAATGTCAGTAAAGGGTCTAGAGACCATGGGCTCAACATGAAGGGATTGACCATTTTTCCAGAGGAAAAATCTCCAGAAAAGTTCGACGATGCCTGACATAGACAAATACGATGGAACTGGCTGTCTATTTAGCTTCTTGTGTTTCATCTTCGTATGTTCTATAAAATTACATTTAAATTTAATATAAACTAAATCGATAAAAAATTATTAAATTAATAAAACAAAAATACATGGCTTTAAGACAAAAATCAAATTTTGGGATATGTATAATTAGGGTTTTATTAGTTTTACAATTATTTTGTTTTAAATTATTACATTATAGGAATATGTCCATCATGTGGTAGGTAATTAAGAACTACTTTCCAAATATGGAGAAAATTAAGATGATAGTATTTTTCTTAAATTATGGTTTTTAAAAATAAAATTAAAAAAAAGCAAATGATATTGGTGGGAAGTTGCAGCACTACAATTTTTAAATTCAAAATATAAAAAAAAAATTAAAAAATAAAAGAGGAAGTGGGGGAAGTGGCCATGGCTGCCCCTCCCAAATTTAACAAAAAAAAACAAAGGAATGTCGCGCTGCGACTTCCAAATTCAAAATAAAAAAATAATAAGAAAAGGACAAATGGCCCGTCAGCAAAGACGTGGCTCCATTTACGCCACGTCAGGCAGAAGTCGCCGCCAATGGCTGCGACTTTACGACTTTAGTGAAATCGCGGTCATTGTAAATCGCAGTCATCGCCTGCGATTTTGGGCAAATCACGATTTATCTACCCTAGTTTTATAATTAATTTGAAACCTACACTAGATTTGTCATTTGTTTTTAAAAAATAATTATTTAAAAAAAATCCGAAAACTAGACAATAAAACAAGAAATACATGGGCAACAAATAGTGTTTTTAAATTTATGGTTATCAATCTTTTAAATATAACTTTTAAAAATAGAAAACTAAAAATTAATAAATAGAAAACTAAAAATAAAATGTTTATCAAGTGCCTATACTTCTGATAGAGTGTTTAGAAATCGACTAAGTTGACAGGGACTCCTTAGCCTAAAACAGATTGAAATTATGAGTTAGAAAAATTGAAAGTATGAGTTAGAAAAAATTTGTAATTTAGGTCGATGTTATTATTATAATTTTTTTTAGTACAATATGTAGAGTGGGAGATCGAACTAACCTTTTGATTAGAGATATATGTCAATTACCGTTGAACTATGGTCTCCACCTTAACGGTTGATGTTGTTATTAAATTAGCCAAAACTTATAGTCTAAGAGAAACAAAGCTTACACCCAAAATTTTTATACATATTAGACACCCCTTTCCAAAATATACAGTTATATTTTTCTTCTATCCATTTCCAGTACAATGGGTTTGCTGCATCTGGGAAAATGAAACCATCACAACCTTGAATTACATTATTAACTCGGGAGATAAAAGAACAAAAACATTCTTCCTGACCTTTGAAACAGCTTCGACGAAATTCAGGCCCATCGAATCAAATATACTACATACAGAATGAAAGAAACCGAGGATGTTGGCGTTACTCAATGACGACACGATATTAAGTTTCCTCGTTATCATTAATGCACAAGTGCGGAGAACAAAAGATGATATATACCAATAATGTACACATCGTTCAGATTGAACCTTCTAACAATGGCTGCACCACGTCCTACATAACATACCATCATCACGTGCCTTAACATAAGATATGATGAAACATTCAAAACAGCACCACCTATCTCGAAAATAACCAGGCAGACAACCGCAAACGCTTCGCTCTATCCCGTTAAAATTGTTTATCGATCACATTTCACTTGCTACCTTTCTCATCCGCGTTTGCGTTCTTGTTCTTCGTTTCTTTTACCTTCTTAACGGGTGGGAAATGAAAGATGCAAAACAAGAAGTCTTGCTAAGTAATCTTGAACTTGTGAAGCAAAAATGAAGGAAGATGATGCTCCAAAACAGCCAAGAGCTCTCTGCCTTGGCTCACCTCTTCCAACACACTGCCTCCGAGCCTCTGAGCGGCTTCAACCAGCTGCCCCCTCAGCTTTTGCGGAAACAAGTATCCGTTCACCTTTATACATTCCCTATACAGCGGTAGGTAAGCTATCGCAACTCTCAGCGGTTGTGGAATGTCCCTCAAGGAAATTGGAGATCCACCCCACCTCAAAATCCGCAGGAAATTCAAGTAATTTTCTTGACCTTGTCTCAACCCGTCCAAGTAGGCTGCCTCCGACCAGTGATCCTGAAGGAATGCCCTGAGCTCAGGCGCAACAGACTCGTCGCTTGACTTGGAGATACTGTCTGCAACAGCATATGTAGCAGAAGGATCACCAAGAAAGTTGGAATGAAGGAGAAACTCCACACCCTCGAGAGAACCGCTACTCCGTTCCCCAGCAGCCTTAAGAATTTCAATGCTGAGGGCAGCAAGTACATGTTGGGGAACATGGGGAAGAAGATAAGCAGCAACATTAATTTGGCTGCTAGAGGTTGCCGCTGTGAGGGCCAAACAGAGCTCCATGTCCTGACAACCTCTCTTAACAAACCACTCAACAACTGGCAAACAACCCCTTTCAGCTGCTCTCATCAGAGGACCCAAAAAAGCTATGGCGTTACCTTCTTCCACCAAGCACTCCATTGTGCCAATCTTACAGTAGTGGGAAGCAAAACCCAAAGCCAGGTCAACATCAACGTCCAAGCTGTTCCTTTGGGCAATCTACAGACACGGACCACACATCAGAAGAGAAACAAAAGGAGACATGAACGTCAGAGATGAGACAAAAGTTATAAAAGATTCCTTTTTGTTCCACAACTATCTTTGTAGCTTATTGTTTTTATCTTGCCTACACAATTCATTTTTACAAGCCATTGTATACATCAGATAGTGGCCACACGCAATCATCACATTTTCAGAAGAAAAATCTCAACTGACTAAAGCTAAAGCTGGTAAAATACATGAACATCAACCGTGTGAAATGACTGTATCAATATTAGTAATCAAAAAGATGAAGGCATGGAACACTATGCATATGCATGAACCAGATGCAACATCCAGTACAGAGCGAAACGCCAAAATGTATGTCATATATTAGATGTGACTAGGGGTTGAAATAATTAGTTTAAAGTTTCTATATATTTCTGTAGTAACAGCTTCAAATCTTCAAATAGTATAGTAATCTGGAAGTTCATAAGATCTTGATTGGTTTCGTAGATATTCTTGTCTTAAGGTTTCAAGAGCATTCAAGATTTAATCTTTCTGGATTTCAGTATGGATTTGATCTCAGATTTTTGGTTCATAATAGAAAGAAAATGATCGGCTTAGTGGTGGGTTTTGCAAAGGTACAGCTTTAGATGTCCATTTATTAGATGAGGACCTGAAACTAATTTCAGAATTTCTCACATCAAAACCACCAAATCTGATCTTTCTCAAACAAATAGGAAGCTAATATGAACATCAAATCACAGTACCTGTAATAAAATGCGCACAAGTTCTGTGCTTCCAAAGCGAGAAGCTTCAAGAAAGCACTGGTTAACATTGTCAGCACCACCCTCCACCAACAAACATAATAACCCTTGGATTGCCGTTGCTGATATTCCAGTTGCCCATCCAGGATCAAATGAACTAGAAAAGAGAGTGAGTGGAAAACAAGCAGCATCAAAGGCCTCTGTGAAATCTTTTCCACTAAGTTGGTCGCCAGCAAAATCTAGGAACATTTTGAAAGCAGATAACTGAAGTTGGATCTCAGTAGCTGAGCTCTGAGTTACTCTGTCCTTGTTTCCATGGCAACCAGAATGAAAACCTATGCATTTCAGAGCCCACTCTGTAAACTTTTGAACCTTAGTACCAGCCTCCGCTTTTAATACCTCATCTCCATTGCACTCTTGGAGACGCTCCCGCAACCTGAAATCAATGAAATGTCAAATGTAGAAAAAATATTTGTCCAACGTGCCATGCAAAAATTATTGGCTTGTTGCCACATTAAAGACATTTAAATTAAAAGACATACCGGAACATTATATTTAATCAAACAGTTGAGGAATAAATGATGAGAATTATACAATTTGTACTAAACTACAAAGAAGAAATATGTTCTCGCCCTTGTCAAAAACCATAAGAGCACCTCAATATAACAGAACCAATACTTACTTATGAGTTAAGCTAATTCAAGGAAACCAAATGAAAGATATCAATATTTTCTAACTTCTCACAACTAGTTGACTCATAGGGTAAACTGAAATTGTTCATGCTTAAGATTCAACATGAAACACAATGAAACATTAAGTGGCCATTTGCATTTGTGAAACATTTTAACTTATTCATGATTGAAAAGAACATTGGAGCCGAACTACTGAATTAAATGGAATCACCAATTCACTAAAATACTATTAAGAATTATACATAATGACTAATGATTGAGAGGTATAGTTAAAAGTGCAGTTTGTCCAATTGGCCAGATATTTGGACAGGCCTTTCTCTGTACTATATTCTCTGTTGATGGAAGCTTTTTTTTCCTATCCAAAAAAATTAAATATAATATATACTAAGAGATCCAATAATACACTAAATCTAATTAGTCCTATACTGTGCACGCGTTAGTTATTACTGGTTTACTGTCTCATTTTTCCTGCGTCAAACAATCCATTTTTTCTTTCTTTCTTTTCTTTCCTTTTCTGTTGGGGTGCTGGGGAACTTTCCAAATAAATATTTCTGATGGCAGTAAATATCTGTTCCTAAGAGAGAAATAGAGGCAAGCAGTTGCTTTGATTGCCATGAAAAAAACTCGTAGTAATGAGAACTTATGTTTCACCTCTGTGCCATAACATTCACGGTATCTGCAAGACTCATTGTTCGACTCTGGCAGGCAGAGACGCACGAAGCCAGAAATGAGGTCCTAAGTGCTGCTCTTGTAAAATCATGAGCTCCGCTTGCAATGACATTCTTAATTAACCCAGTAATTCCATTGAACCCTAGCTGTGTTCTCAAGAACCAGATAGAATCCAAGGCGATACACAAGACATCGTTAAGTGCCTGAGGATCTGCCAATGCGATCAAACTCTCTGCAAGCTCCCAATCATGCGAGCTTACAGCACCCTGAAACAACTGGCCCAACTCAAATCTGTCTTGTCTACTAAGTTTCTTTTCGTGACAGGATTTCCCTTTCTTCCCAATCTTACTGTCTGTCACCACGAGCATGGACTTGGGACACTGTTCACTGGATCTAGAATTACGACGAATGGACTCTTTCTTCACAAGAGTTCCTTCTCTACAAAATACAACGCTACTTCCCTCACCTTTCTCTGATGCGGGGGCATAGATATCACCCTTCTGAATATCAATTTCATTCTCCTCAGTTCTGATTTCCATATTTATGTGGTCAAACATCAAGGCTTCATCCGCAACATTGTCCCTAATTGGAACCAAGACTTCTTTTTCCATCCACCCGCTTGAACCAATTCTGCTGTGTACCCCTCCTACCAAAGAGCACAAGCACGCGCCCGTATCAAACCAAGTAAAATATAATAAACTCCTCTTCCGTCATCAAAATCTCAACAACACCTGCAATCGCTTGAGCAAACACCAAAATCATGCACCCCCCAAAGAAAAAGACCTGCCCCAAAAAAGAATCCGGACGTTAAATCCAAAGCAGCAAATAAACCAAGTGAACTTCAAAACAATCAAACTCGAGAGGGAATCGGCAGCATACCGTTCAAGTAGACAACAAAAAGAAAACCAGAATTTACATAATTCAATCTGCAGAGCAAAAAACCCCCCCGAATAGCAGCTGGATATCCGAGACGACGAAGCAACCTAATCCAGAAGAGGAAAAAAAAAACAATTCAGAAAAGGAAAAACGATGAAAAGAAGAAATACCCGAGATTAAAGCAGAGTGAAGTTGGAAAGAAAAATGAAAGGGCATCGCAGACGCAAACAGAAAAATTGAAGAAGAAGAAGAAGAAGAAGAAGAAGAATCGAGGGCAAACCTGAGATTAAAGGCGGAGGATGGAGAAATGGGGAAGAAGAAAAGAAACCCTGATCTTCTCTCCGTAAATTTTACGAACCTGAATCAATCAATCAATGATCAATCGCTTTTTTTTTCTATTTTTTTGTTTTTTTTTCTCTCTCTCTGCTATTAGTATTTAAAAAATATATATATATGGTTCAATTTCATGGACGGAGTGAGTGACTGGTGACTACTGTACTGAGAGAGAGTGAGGAGAGGTTTTTTTAAAATTTAAAATTAAAAAATAGAAATTTTAAAATTAAAAAAAAAAGCAATAAATTAATAAATTTGGAGAGTCACAGTCACACTATCTAGAGAGAGAGGCAATTATTCATTGGTGGGCCCCACTTGTTGCTAATACTCGTGCGGGACCCACTCGTAATGATTACTCTCTCTCTCTAAACCCTTGAGTTTTTTCCTCACACTCTCTCTCTCTCTAAAGTCTTAAATCTCAAGTTGTAAGACAATGGGCTGAGTGGCCCCCACCTCCACACCTTATTTTGCTTTCTTTCTTCCTTTGTGTTTTTTTGTGTAATAACTTTTTTATTTTTATATATTTTAAACCGTTTTTGTGGAATAAATGAAAACTATATTACAATTTCAAGGGAGTGAATTATAGTGTGGAGTTAATTTTAATTTTAGAGTATGTTATGTCATTTACATTAAAATAATAGGGATAAAATATGTTTTGATATAGTGTCATAATTTCTTCAGTAAAATTTTATGTTACGTGAAAATGAGAAATTTATTAAAGAAAAAATCATCACGTAGAAAAATTAAATAAAACAACTTTTATTAGATGCAACATTAAAAATTATTCAAATATTAAGAGACTAAACTTACACTTATTAGTCTTAGTTTATACTTATTAGTCTTAGTTTTTAGGTTTTGAAAATTATACTTGATTTCTAGTATTTCTTTTATGTTTTTTCACCTTCCTTCAAAATACATTTAAATTCTTAGTTAAATTTAAAAAACAAAAACTATATTTTTTACTTCTTAAAATTTGACTATGAAGACAAATAAATAGTAGACGTAACGTTACAAGGTTTAATTTTAAAAAAAATACAAAATAATTATTAAACCAAGTTGTTGCTGTGTTCTAAGAAACCAGATAAAATTCAAGGTGATACTTGAAAGGATCCGCCAATGTGATCAAACTCTCTACAAATTCCTAATCATGCGAGCTTACAACAACTTGAAACAACCGCCACGAAGAATGGTTGATAAGTGCCTTAACTATTTGAGCTATACTCGGTTTGGCAAACTTTTATAGTATTTAGAGGCAAAATAAAAGAATGATTCAAATACTAGAGACTAAACATACATTTATTTATTTTACTAAAAAAAATCATACATTTAGCTTAGCCTTATTTTTTAGGATTTGAAAAATTATGTTTGACTATTTCTCTAAATTCTGAGAGTAAAAACAAAATTTTAAAACTATTCTTTTTAGTTTTCAAAATTTAACTTAAATTTTGTAAACGTTTTTATAAAGTAAATAAGAAGACAAATAAACACCTAGGTGAATATAGTGTTTCTAAGCTTAATTTTTTAAAAAATAAAAAATAAAGAAAAAACAAAATGGTTATTGAATGGACCTTACCTGTCCTTGACAAATATTAAAATTGATGGTTTGGAATTTGGAGATATAGTTATAATAATTAATTATTTAAAGGTTTATTTAAAGTAAATGTTTCTTTATCAAATATTTAACTTAAATTACTTTTATAGGTTAATATAAAAGGAACATATAAGTTAAATGGATGCATTGTTTCTAAGTTTAATTTTTTAAAACAAAATGTTTATTAAATAGGACTTTTACGTCCGTGACAAATATTAAAATTGATTGATTACTTCATATGTTTGGAACTTTGGAGGTATAATTATAATAATTAATTATTTAAAATAAATGTTTTTTATCAAATATTTAACTTAAATTATTTTATATTTTAATATAATAGGAGATATTTTTGGGATGTCTCTTTTTGGTGTCAGTCTTATTTGGAATGAGATACATAAATGAATTTTAAATTTCTGTTTTGCATAATAAATGGGAAAGAAGAAAATGAATCTTTTACTAACATGTCTTTTTGATAAAAGAAGGTAAGATTAAGTTGAGTAGAATTTTAATTTTGTGTGTTTGGTAGTAGATTTGAAAATTAAATCTCAATTTAAAAAATTGTTCAAGGAATTTAGTAGTATATTCGTAAACTAGTTATCAACTAAATATTTAGTTAAATCTAAAATAATGTTAATTGATTTATTAACATATACGTTGTAAATTTTGTAGAATTATTATTTTATAATATTATATATTTTCATAATATATTATATTTTTTATTTTTCAGTTTTAACAAAAATAAAATAAGTTTATAACATGATATAATATATTTATCAATGTTTTTATCTTTCTCAATGTAAATTTACATTTTAAAATTTCAAATTCAGAATTTGAAAACACTAAAAACATAAAATTGTTGTTTTCAAAATTTCTATCAAAGCTCGTACAAAAATGAGTCAAAAGAATTGTAAATGAGCATAATTGATGAAATTTTTCTTGAGATTGTAAAGAATTCTCGGCTAGAGAACAAGTTCATCTCTTCTGGTGTATTTGATATACTTTTATTTTTCATAAATCAATTAAATCGTTGATTAAGATATTATAACATTTACACTCCGTTATTTGAACGGTAATACTTCTAAAAAAAATAATCATATTTTTGCCTGGTTCAAAAGGCGCCCCTAAACTTGAAATAAAATGGCAACCATAGACAGCTCTGGGCATTGCAAATTACCACAAGAGAATACCATCCAACTTCAAATTATTTTATCAATAATTTCCAAAGTTACAGATAATTGAAACTTAAACTATGTATGTGATACACTACACTTGGTTTATGGGTTCCTTCCCATCCCCACACATTCAAATTGCACCATCTTTTTACAATCCCAACCCCTCAACCATTTTCATCAGAAGATTATTTCCCATTTACTCGTTATGACCATACAACATATCGTCCCTATTTTAGCTATATCACAACACCATAAACTAATTCCTAATACTAATTCAGACCATAAGAGAGCAAATGTAGGTGGTTTGTATGGTACCTATCTGGTTTGGAAATTCAAGGTCTTAATGCAGCGTGCAAATATAAGGGCAAATAAGACTGTGAAGCCAACCAAAACTGCAGCCACTGGACCCATGAAATCAGGGTGGTACCCATAATGGTGTTTTATATAGGACTTGATTGTTGTGTCCTCTGCTTCAGGCACTTTGATAAGAGTCTCTATATCCCTGTATTGGGACACAATCAGCCCATATACAGTCCACGCCACTGGGCAGATCCAGTAATACCATATCCACCATTTTGGGATTTTCTGAAATTTTCAAGAGCATTAGAATGCATTCATTGCAGTTGCGTTCTCATAAGTTACATGATCATAGAGACTAAATATATATGCTAGTTCTTAATGTTTCAGTCCCTTGTGAGTTTTGACATTTTCTAACTATACATCTTGGTGAATGTTAAAGTTAGCTAGTCATAAGCTTACATAGCATGATTACCAAGAATTAGGCCATCCAAGTGAGGAAAACTCAAAATTTCTGCTAATTGTTTTAGAAATTTGGAGCAGTATTAGAAAGTATCATCTTTTAGGTACCTTAGTTTCTGTCCTAACTTTCTGCCAACTTACCAAGTATAATGCCATGCAAATTTATCATCAACCAATTTTGACATTGACAAACAAAAAGGGTGTGATTGAAAAATGTTAAAACCTAAGGAACTCAATTGAAACTTTATAAAAAGTAGAGACTAAGTTGGAAAAAGCCCCCAACATTATAGACTAAAATATATATTTAGCGAAATGGATATTTGTATTTATAAAATATACTCACAGGTCTTGGGATGAAGAAGCCGGAGAAAAGATTGAAGAGCAAATAGAAAGCGGCTGCCAAAATGGAGGCTACTTGATGGTTTGGTGTGACAGAAACTGTCATCATACCATAATAAGTAAAGTAAAGGAATGTAAAGAAGTTGATAAAGAAGAACCAGAAATATTTTGCCGCTGTCCATTGAAAGTCAACCATAGCATATACAATAAGTGTATAATAAACCGTCTGGAAAAACACATATGGTATTTCAATAATCACCTGCAATGGAAAAGCGTTAAGAGTTTTATAATCATCACTTCTTCGTTCAGGGAAAGTGTGTGTTCGGCATGCCTTTTTCAGTGCATATGGATGGTTAAAAATACTTTTGGAAAAATTGGTTAAAGTTTTAAAGTGGGGTAAAATGTGCTTTTAATCAATTCAAATCACTTTTATCATCAAAAGTAGTTTTAGAAATTCAAAAAATAGATAAAAAAAATAATAGTTTGAGTGCTATTAGAGGGAGTATTTCTTTAATTTTCTCTCAAAAGATTTTACAAAAAAGAGTTTCACTTGGAAATACTGTTTTCAGAAGGCATCCCAAACAGATTTATATTATATATCGGAGGCCATAAACATACCTGTGCAAGGGCATATGGTAATGCAGAATACATCCCCGCCGCCCTTTCTCGATAAAATACGGTTCTTTCGGTAGCAACTACTGGCTGTACTGTAGAGCAATTGTTCACTCCAATAAACAAGACAGAAGAATACATTGCTCCAATAATCACGTTTAGATCACTTGCGCCTTCCCTAAGCCAAGTTTAGGATGACGAATACCAAAGTAATGTTAATAATATGAATAGAAAAACATGATTCTAATAAGTGGTTTTTAGAAACACACGTACATTTTGGAGCTAACTTTCCAGAAAATGGTTCCCAACATAAGGGCAGCAACCAAAGTGAAAAGGAATCTAACGAGGTTATAATCAGGACTTCTCCAGTAGGTCCATGACTGCTTCCACAAGCAGGATTTGAACTGCCCCCACGTGGATTGAGAGTATTGAGTGGCAAAATAGAGGTCTGTTGATCCTGATGGTGGTGTGCTTAACTCTTTCACTAATGCCTTATTTTGCCTGTTTGTTAGCCATTAGCCATATCTATCAGCTCAAACAAGTAACTTTAATATCTCTTCAAACAAACAAACAAAAGATTATAATAATAATTCTACAATTTGCATGAATCTTGACTCACTGATATAAGGATGATGCCCTGTAATGTTCAGCAAAGTCAATTTTAAGCTGAAGTTCAGCTGCTATTGAGCTTACCTCCAGCATCCAGGCTGCTGGATTGTACTTTTCTTTAATTTTTGGCACTCCGGGAGCAGCCTATGGATGATTAAGTCCAAAATAAGTCGATTGATTCTCTGTTATGGTCAAAACATATAGGATCAATACTCCAGAAAGTACCTCAAAATATTCAATTAGCTTCTGAGAGTTTCGACCCAGAGGTCCTAAGTAGATCACCTGTCCTCCTCTTTTCATTAAAAGTAGCTGGGCCAAAATTGCTCATTTCAGTATCACAAAACACTAAAACATAGACAAATGCAGAAATGTGAGGAGAGAACTTAACCTCATCAAAGGCTTCGAATATATCAATGCTAGGTTGGTGAATTGTGCAAACAACAGTTCTACCAGTATCCACTGTATTTCTAACCGTTCTCATCACAATTGCAGCTGCTCTTGCATCAAGACCTGAAGTTGGTTCATCCATAAAAATTATTGAAGGATTAGCAACAAGCTCCACTGCAATTGTTAACCTCTTTCTCTGCTCTGTAGACAACCCTGTTACTCCAGGAATCCCTACAACGGCATCACTTAGATTCTTGAGCTCCACCAGTTCCATCACTTCATCCACAAAAACCTGCAAAATTTTGCCACAAAGAAGAAACTAACTTTTGCGTAGTTGCATTGTATATATTCAGAAGAGTTAACATAAACTGATACTCTCACCATTTTTTCTTTGGTGCTAACTTCTCTAGGGAGCCTTAGGGAAGCAGAGTAAATTAAGGATTCTCGAACAGTAACTTGAGGAGAGTGGATGTCAGTTTGTTCGCAATATCCAGAAATTCTAGCGAAAGTTTCTTGTTTCTTGGGAAATCCTGAGATTTTGATATCACCTTCAATATAACCACCTGTTTTCCTTCCAGCTAAAACGTCCATCAAAGTTGTCTTTCCAGCCCCACTAACTCCCATCAATGCAGTTAGAACACCAGGCCTAAAGGCACCAGTTACTTCACGAAGTAGTTGGAGTCTATCATCTTTGACTCCTTGGTTCTTCATTTCCTGTTACAATAATGAAATTTCACCTCAGAGATCTGTTGATTAACTAAATGATAAAATATAAACGTAAAACTTAGACGAAGTACAGAAAAAATAGACCAAAATCTGCTTACAGAGGGCATGTCAACATAGTAATTTACACTATCAAAGGACATTGCAAGAGGAGTGAATGGGAGAACCATTCCGCTCTTGGGATTGACACTGTTGCCAGTAGAACTTCCACTAATTCGCCAACTAGTTATTTCTCATGTGTAGATTGTTTTTAATGAGCAAATTGATGGGGAAAAGATGGTAGCTGAATGTGCACAAAAAATATTAATCTCATTTATATTTTCCACTTCATACTTGTGTTGTTCCCATCAGAAGAAGATAATGATCTAGTCATTGAATCTGGTTCTCTCACATTTGGTTCTTTTACTTCTTGCTCAACCTTCGTCTCTTCTGTTGGTTCTACAGATACTATTGTTTGTGGCCTCCCAAAAGCTGTCATGTTGATTTCATAGATTCAAAATTTTGTCACCTAAAAAAAACACTCTCAACATCTTGAACAAAAATGTTTTGAGTCTTACGATTTAAGTACATAAGTGAAAACGTGAAAAGGACATTGAAGAGGATTGTGAATCCCAAAAGAGCTCCAGCTCCAATCCAAAACCAGTTTCTCTCTTGGAAAATATCAAAGTTCTTGAGCACAGCCAAACCCAACGGGGTGTTGTTGTCGGAAGCCTGCAATATGCATAACTTTTGAAATCGCTACTAAACCCAAAACCCAAGCTTATAGATTAAGGTATAATTAATCATTTATTCATATTCTTAACTCTCTCCCTCGCTCAAGGACTTGTAAATTAGCACAAGGGAGGAAATGACATTACAATAATTCAAACACATGGCCTCCTCCTTTGATGTATATTAAATCATCATTAGACCCAAACAATCAAGTTGATAGTTTTTCTTTTCCTTTTTTTAAGTGGGAGTCGGAGCTTTACTAAACTCCCCTATACCCAGGGCACCCGCGTGCAAAAGTGATAGTCACAGTATAGTTAACCATTTATTCATATTTTTAGCACAACAAACTAATTGGAAGAAGATGTGTTAAGAGTGACATACCAGCCTGTTCATCCATCGGGGAGCAAACATTTCATTTACACTAATGGCATTGTAACCATAAGTCATTGGTGAAATCCAGTAGCCCCAAATCCACCACTTGGGAATTTCACCTGTTGCAGCACATACCCTCTCAGGAATTCAACTCATATCACGACTCTATCCTTTTTAGTTGCACGGAAAACATAGAATGGTTTATGTTTCTCTATTTGATCAAAGAGAAGAATTGAAAAATCACCTCGAGGAAGAATGAAACCTCCAAGCATGAACACAATTAAGAGAGTTAGAGAGCCTCCAGTGTTGGCAATTATCATGGTCCTGCAGCAACCAGCAATGAACCTAAACAAAGCAGAAGCCATCTGTTGGAGTAGAAACACCAACAAGAATTGCTTGAAAAACCTGCATTTTAAAATTTTAATATATAACTAAATTACAAATAATTACCCCAAAACAATTTTTTTTTAAAAATGGTAGTATTGAACTGAATTTCTTCTAATTTTAGGGTGTAAAGCCAACTAGTACAAACTACAAAATAAAAGTTGGGATTTAGATGATAAAGTCCTGCGTTTTTTCTTTGCCCCATTAAATAAAACTTCTAAAATTTCTTATCTCTATTTGTAATGAGAAAAGTTCCTCATTTCTACAAAACTCTAAGAAGTCGACAGAAAAGTATCCCCCCTTATTCTGGCTTTACTCCTTATCCAAATTATTACAATACAATAAGTATTATGCCATGCAAACTCACTATCAACCACATTAACCATCCACAAAAAGAAGAGCATAATTGAAAAATATCAAAACGTAGAGGACTAAATTGAGGAAAAGAGTAAAACATATATGAAACAGAAACACACATTGGCAAAAATTAGATCGGAGGTTACCTGGAAGCTTCAGGTGCAAATCCAATGGTGTAATAAGTCATGACCATCCACACGGTAGATTCAAGCACAGAAATAGGAAGGCGTAGAAGAACAGTGGGCAGAGTAAAAGTCCAAGCCGGGTGAAAAAGAAGGTCTCTCTGCTTGAAAAACACCGGCAGCCTCGCAATGGTCAATGCGAGCTCTGCAAATCCATTGAACATATTCACGATCATGGCGAAAATCAAAGCCCCAATGTAGATACCGCCATCGTCTTCGTTCCTGTGGTGCAATTTGGTCCTGAGAAAGACGGTGGAGGAGACGAAGGCAACTATTATGAGTTGCACCATCTTGAAGATATGGACGAAGGAGTTCCGCTTTATGAGGAGCCATTCTTTTTCTGTGCACGCCTTCAGAAGCTTCAGATTCGAGACGGAGTAGCGGTCGTAGACGAGGGCGGCTCTGTGCCCGGCCGACTTGTCGTACGGGACCGAGATGTTGTTTTGGAGCTTCTCGCCGACGTGAAACCGCTTGAATCGGCCGGCGAATTCTGCCACCGTTATGTAGCGGTACGGCTCGTTTTTGTCCGCCCAATATTGCCCTTGGTCCTTCTTGGAAGTTACCTGTGGGCCGAACACATGAGATTGGGCTTATTGTTATGGGCCTGGCTCAATTTATAATGTGATTATTTTCTCTCACCTCTTGTAAGAAATCGGCGGTCCCCTTCCTGTCTGGGCACTGGAATCCACAGCTTCGGAAGAAATCGAGTACGTGTACACGTGGGCCCTGATACACGATCTGACCGTCCGATAAGAGAATGACGTCATCACACAGATCGAACGTCTCGGGAGCGGGCTGCAGTAAGGACATGACCACCGTAGCTTCCGTGAGGTGCACGATCTGCTGTAGACACTTCACTATCTGATACGTCGTGGAGCTGTCTAGACCCGTTGATATCTCGCCCATAAATAGAGTTTTCGTGGGGCCCACTATCATCTCACCTATACATAATATAATAATAATAATAATATTTAATGTTGTGCTTATTAATTATGTCATCTTTTTTTTAAAGGTATTAATTATATCATCTATTAATTAAAAATGATTTGGTTGAAAAATAAAATTAAAGTGCCGAATAAAAAGTAGAATATAATGAAATAACGATAGCTATAATAGTTATAAACACGAACATAACTCAACAGTTAAGATATTTACCTGTAGTTATTCGCTTCTTTTGACCTCCCGATATGCCACGTTGCATCTCATCTCCAACTATAGTGTCTTTACAAATATCAAGTCCTAATATCTACAAATTGATTAATAAAACATAAGTTAGTCTATTCATTAATTGATTAATAAAATATAAGTTAATAGGAAATAAAAAATATAATAAGTATAAGCATCCACGTACCTTGAGGGTGTAGTCAGTAATCATACTGCTTCCAACTCCTTTCATTGCAATTGCCTAAACCATCCAATGATGTAAATTTCAATGAATGAATGTAAATTAAATTACAAGTTTAGTCTCTCAAATTTTTTCAATTCAAATGTCTAATTAGCTTATGATCTTTTCATCTCCTGTGACTAATAAATTATAAATCTTTTCAACATTTTTCTAAAAATTTTATGAACATATTAAAAACTTTCACTAAGTATTTAATGTGTCAAGGAATAACGCACCATTTAAAGCTCAAAAACATATAGTTAAAATAAATTTACAAATGGGAAAAATAGAAGAGAAAATGAAAACCTTCATAAAGAGGTCAACTTCAGCCTCGGGTAAAATCCCAGCTTGCTTTTCCCTTCTCGCAAGCTCGCTCAATAGATCTAAATCATATAGTTTTAACATTAGTATTATTGTTACTGCTCTAAAGTATGAGAGCATATGATAATTGATTATTTGATGATACATTAAAATGTTACCATATCTAGTGCCAACTCCTTGACATCGGGCTGAGAAATCAAGGGTTTCTTTAACGGTCATTTCTCCAACGTGGACATCGTTTTGGCTAATGTACGCTGATGTTTTTTGGGGTACAAATTCGTTCAACTTGCTCCCATTGTAGGTGATCTCCCCTTTAACCTATATATTCACACTCAAACCATAATTTTAGTTTGAAATCTTAAATATATATACATATATGGAGCCTAATAACAATTTTTAAAACTGGTGTGTTAATTCTTTCTCAAAAAAAAAAAAAAAAAAAAGGTTATTTGTTAATAATCGGGGGGGGGGGGGGGGGGGGGGGAGTAAATAACAATTAAAGCTTCATTCACAAGCTATTTTTGTTGGGTTTTATAATCTTAAAAGTTAAGCTTATAAGCACTCTTATGGCACGGTTCTACTGGTATGTTCCTTTGTTTTATTATTGAAATTTGACTAAAAAATTTAATGAACTTATCTGGAAAATATCCAAAAAAAAATTGTGATCAGAAAGTAAGAATAATATTTAAATTTCCCTGAAAAAAGAATAATATTAAAAAATGTATTAACCATAATATTTTACGAATAAAAGATTAATCTATAAAACTATACCTTTTAAATTTTAAAGAACAATATTTAGGTTCTTACTAGTTAGTATCGATATACTACCAATAAAATTTGTATAGTTTTTAAATTTTCTAAAAAAGAAAAATAAATATCTATTTTTATACCATTTATAAATATCTACGTATTTTTATGTGTTGCTCCAAGAAAAAAATATTTCTATGTGAAATATAATAAATAGAAAAATAGCGGAGATTATGTAACATGTACAAACCTTCAAGTTTGGGTCCAATCTTCCAGCCAGCGCCAAAAGTAAGGTCGTTTTGCCTGATGATGGGGGACCCAGCAGTAAAGTCATCCTTTCAAAAACAAAATTTACATTAATTCTTACAATATAACACAAACCAAAAAGTTTATCGTTTGTTAATGAATACAATATTTTGTATTTTTTCTAGCATATAATATTTTGTATTTTAAATTTCTATTCAAATTCAAAACATTTATTTTCAAATTTTATACTAAACTCACTATATATATATATAATTATATATATCATACTTTTATGTGATATTTGTGTAACTTAAATACTTTCTTGTTGAAAATATAGAAATTTTAAAAAATAAAATAAAATATGTAGAAATTGTGGGATGAGAATGAAATAAGCAAAAAATTTTTTTGCTAAATATATGTTATAGTCCCAGACATTTTGATGTTTTACGATCTAATCATCGTTACTTAAAAAGTTTCATAGCAGTTTCTTTTTCAATTATATAATTTTTTTTTAATAGAGATGTGGATAATCATAAACTTACGTCAGTTTATATAATATGATAATACTTTATGAATGAACATAAATTTAGAGAAATAATTAAATTATTAAAAAATTAATTACTTCATAAGAAAGTGACTTTTCCTCTCTTAGTTGGTTTACGACTACGATGGTTTAAAAATAATTTTAAAATAACTGAACTTAGACAAAGAAATTTAATGATAATTAATTTTATGAACGTGATTTATAAAATTATTTTAACATTTGGTTGAGAACAAATTTTAAAGAAAAAAATTAGATAGATCAAACAAAAACGAAAGATAAATAAAGTTAGAGAGTAAAAAACCACTAGAAAAGAAAGGACTCAAAATTTATAGTGGAAGTAAGGTTAATAGAAAGACAATTTTAAAAATTAAAATAATTTCTCTTAATTTTTTTTGGTAAAAAATGTGATTGACCGCAAAAAATCCAAAGATTCATGAGAATGATTTCATGCGAAAATCGCTGTTAAACTTGCCCTTAATTTTTACGTGAACTCACTGATCATATTCAAACCATCTATCATGGCAAACAGGGACGTAACGGTTTTGGAGGGGGAAGATTCAAATCACCACATTCTTCTATTTGAAAAAGCAAAAAGAACAAAAAAAAAAAAGCGAATACCGAGAAGGTTTAACGATTCCAGAGGCGTGTTTGAGAATGGTGAGTTTGGTAGTGTTGGCGAATCTGATTCCAACCAAATTCAGAATGGATTCTGCTACATTCCGAGCCACATTCGGAAGACTCGGAAGAGCTCTGTTTCCGATATGGCATTCTGCTTCCACCGATAACTCTTCGAATCTCACTTCAACACTCGCCAGCTTAATTCCAACCCTGCAATTAATGCAACATTCCATTCGATTTGATTTCAATCTCAATTAATCAGCGATTTTTAGGGTTCATTAATTACCTATCGATTCTATCTCTGAGTTTCCTCAAGAACTTCTCGTTGTCTTCCTCCGCGACCTTGAAAACCGTGTCGATGAACTGCCGGCGATCGTCCATGTCCAGCCTCCGGACGTCGATCTGTTTGTGCGTTTGTCCGATTTCATCGTTTCCGGTGAAAGATTTGAAGATGCTGGTTCGGAGACGGTCGTAGGTCGGAAGTTTCTCTATGACCGCCCACCGCAGGGCTTCTTCGTCCTCCTCGGAATGGCTTAGTCTTCTCGAACTTCTACCGCCGGAAAACACAAACTCGATGCTCCGATCACTTCTCCGGCTCCCGATTCTTTCGTTCTCCACTTCATCCATGTTCACTCTCCTCCTCTCTACTCGCAAATTATTCCTTAACTAACTTCCTCAATTTATAGATGAAAAATAACGGTTACAAGTAATCACCACCGTCGGCAATGGAATGCCAGCGGCCTTCGCAGCATGAAAGGAGGTTGGTGGCGGGCACAAATGGAGGTGAAGGGTTCGAGATAAACATAGGATCAGAACTCAAACAGCAGGACCATTTAGTACAACGATAATAAACTTCAGCTTTCAAACTACACAAGATGACAGAAGACTACCGACTTACCCTAAGCATGAACTCTAGCATTAGGCTCTTTCCAAATAAGTCCATGTCAATCGCCACAAGACGAACAAGATTTCTTATCTGCTATTTTTAGTAGAAATATATGTGTTTGGTCAAATAATAATAATAATAAAATATAAAAAAATCTATCAATTTAAGTCAACAGATCTAATTTAGTTACCATCTCTAAATTTGGTTTAGATGTAAGTTTTACTAGGTATGTCTTATATACTGCTTTTCTACAACTCTCTCAACAACTAAGAGATCCATTTGAGGGATACATGGACTAGTTGAAATAACGAGCCTTACAGATAAAGTTAATTGTCATATCATATTTCTATTACTCAATTAATAATCAAAAGAAAGTCATTGTGTCCCTTTTTTTTTATTTCAAACATCAATTAAACACATAACTCATGTTTTTGATTTCGAAAGTGTATTTTTCTTATAATTAATATTACTATTTATGAGTGATATTTTCTCATATTTTCTAATACTTCGTCAAATTATTTATGCTCTTTTAAGTTAACGTTGAATCTATGAATATAGATAAATATCTGATGAAATTTTAACATGGCCTGTGCGAGTGGCTGAAATTTATAACAAAAATAAAATCTATATGGTTACCTTTACAAGGAACTTGATTGATATTCTATTACAAATCAATATTTCAACACAACGTAACTTTTTTTTTCCTATCAAAAAAGAAAACAAAAAACACAACAATAAAACTAAAAATTTACTAACAAGAATATAACCATATATACTACTCAATTTATTAAAAATAATATATGAAAGTAAAATTATCTTTTCAACTATAACTTTGTTTTTAATAAATACAGTAGGTAGAGATCGACATTCCAATTTACGAATGATTAATTATAATTATAATCAAATTCAATGATTTTCAATTAAAAATAAATTTACATTCACTTGATTAAATATAAATAAAGTAACTACTCAACGGTCAATTTAAATATAATTAAATGAATGAACTATTTATTACCATCTCAAACGTCGATGACTCTATACACTCTTTTTGAACTGAAAAACTATATATTCACTAAAAAAAATAAAGTAACTACTCAACGGTCAATTTAAATATAATTAAATGAATGAACTATTTATTACCATCTCAAAACCATCTCAAACGTCGATGACTCTATACACTCTTTTTGAACTGAAAAACTATATATTCACTAAAAAAAATAAAGTAACTACTCAACGGTCAATTTAAATATAATTAAATGAATGAACTATTTATTACCATCTCAAAACCATCTCAAACGTCGATGACTCTATACACTCTTTTTGAACTGAAAAACTATATATTCACTAAAAAAAATATAGATAGACGTCAAATTAAAAACTTTCTAAATTTTCTTCATACTGCCATAAGATTGATGCTTCATAATTTATATATACTATGGCTTATATCATGTTATATTTAGAGATAAATAACCATAAATTATATTAGGGAAACTTTCCTAACTTTCCGTATCTAAAAAATAATAATAACAAGTCATTGTACATGCCAATATTAATTCATCAAAGCATTAATCACCTTGCTTAAATTAAAGTTTAAAAAAGTCACGTGGATTACCATGAAAAAATTTGATCTATCTTGTTGTCATAGACCATTTTATCACATGTCAATAAAAAAAAACATTATTTATCAATAATGTTAGCCAATAAATTAAATTTGGCATACATAACACTCAACCATCCTATTAATCTTGAGAGATTTCCAATAAACTTTTTTCGTACCATAAAATTCAAAGTACTCAGCGTATTATTTAGGCACACCATAATAATTAAATTCATGTTCGCAATCATTCAAGTTTTTCACAATTATTTTTTCATTTGAACTTTGATTTAAATCCTTCAAAAATAAAGTATTAGGTGTCTCGTGCTCTACAACTAGGGCCTTAAATTCTATAGTTAGGATGATAATTAGTTATTATTAAGAGAAAATAGAGTAAATAAACTTCATTCTATTATTCGATGTGGATATATTTTCGTAGAAAGAATTTTTTTCTTAGTACGGAAAATCTATGACCTCTTAGTTGTAGATAGGTATCCTAATCAGTTGAGCTACGTTTATGTTTTTTTTTTTCTTTTTTGACATTGGTGAGTGTTGGGTCAACTTATGCGTACCTTAACTAATCTCACGAGACAACCGTCTGACTCTACTACATTTAGTTGTCAATGAAACTCGTATGATATTAGGTAGTCATCATGGTTTAAACTCACTTCTTCTACACTCTTTGCGATTTAAATTGGTCCCTATTAACTAATTTTGTGACAATATTGTTTGGAAAAATTAAATCAGACCTTAAGATGTTACACGGTGGCAAGAGATTTGAGTATTAACATCCATGATCTAAGTTCAAGTCTTTCTGTGCCTCAAAATAAAAAATTATTTCTTTGAAAAAAAAAATAAAACGGAACAAAATTTATAAACTTTGGTAAGTATATATATAGATCTTATAGACATCTATTTGATAATTACTTTTATTTTCTATAAGATGTGATGTAAAATTTTTATTTTTATTTTTATTTTCTCATCCTCTTGTTCTTTTGGAGCTGGGTGAAAAAAAAAGGCTCGAAAACGAGGCCGGTGGTATAATTAATTTGGAAGCATTATTTTCAAATGAGGAGCTTGAAATTTGCACACATGAAAGAGCATTTAATTTGAGTGGCCAAAACGAATTGAAAAGGGGTGGTTTTGATTTCGTTGTTGAAAATCCAAATTGAAGAAGAAGGCTTCTTGATATCATTTGAAATGACTACATGTAACGTCGGACTTAGGATTCGAAATCTGGATTTGGCCTAATCGTCCCGACATTCCACTATGATCTGATCGTGCCACCGTTTAGTTCTAAGCTGAATAGATTGGTCAAGAAAGGAGGGATACATGAATGAACCGATACCACATTTAGATCCTGAGATTATGGAATAATGGTCAATAAATGTTTAAAAGAAATAATAGTCATTATGACAAAATGTACCTTCCTTTTAGGTAACTCAATAAACGGAAACTGTGAAATGAACCAAATAAAGATGAGAGAACCATGGACGCAACACAAATCTTTATTAATTATGCCCACCTTGTTTGAAAAAATAACTCCTATTAAATTGGAAATCTGGAATGATTTAGACTAGCAAAGAACCAGCCGTATATCATATCCATCAAATAAATATTTAAGATTCACTGTATATAAATATTGGTTTTTTTTTTTTTTCAATCTCCCATTTATTGTTATTCTCCTCTTAGGTGAGTTTTGAATCCATATGATGCTCCTAGTTCTTGCCATTAGTGCCATCTTCTCTTATATTACTTGTTGGAATACTAGTTAATATATGGGTAGGTAAGCATTAGCATATGAATCATCTCATTTTATAATTTTTCTGAGTTTAAAATTTTTCTAAGTTTAATAATTGTAGAGGGAGGCATCAATTTTAAAAATTAGTAATAGATATTTCTATATATCTACTAAATCATATATATTCGGATTAACCTCTAATAAATCACATATATGAATTATCTCTTTCAAGTTTGTAAAAAAGAATTATATATATATATATAATGCAAATATATTAAATTAATATCATGTCAATAAAGGGCAGAGGAGGTAAAAAAAAACAAGTACCTGTCCACCATGTTGGCCATTATTAATAACAATTTCAATTTGCATTATTTATTTTCCAAACATAATACCACGTGCTTTTAAGTTTTAATTCGATTGGCTTTCAATGTCAATGGTCAAACAACAAGATGGTAACATCCCTCGTTTATGTGTTTCCTTTCCTTCTTAAAAGAGAAATAGAATTAAATTAACTCCTATAGCTAATGATATTTATTTATGTTGGAACAAATTTGAAACAAGAACCAGAAATGAAAAACTTATTTTTGTTATTCTATACAATTTTGAAAATACTTTTAAAAAAAATATAAACAAGAAACATAAATAGTTGCAAATGCTCAAATTTCATAATAAAATTGAAAACGATAAACAAGGAACTTAAACATTACCAAACATGATCCTAATTTACATCGATATTTCGACATTTCTATACACATGTATGTATGACATCGACATGAATGGTACATTGACATTTTCATGGAATTGCAAAAAAAAAAATCAATAAAATATTAAAATAAATAAATAATATCACTAATATTGACATAATGTTAATATTAATCATTTTTAACTTCCTCAAAATTATTTTTTATAATTTTTTAAATATATTTTTCTAGAAATATCCAACAACATTGACATTTTATCGATATTTAATTTTCATAAAAATTGAGACCTCGATACTTTCATTAACATCAATATTTAAAATCTTGTGGATAACGACATTAAAAATTATCGTTCATTTTTTCATGAATTGATAACATACATACATACACACACGTGTCTTGATAATAATTATAAAAGGAAGATATAGACTACATTAAATTTTAAACAAAGTTAAAGAGAGATTAGGTTAATTTTCTTCATATAGGCCCCTATTATAAATTATAATGTAGACAAACCTCATTTTATGTGTGGTATTATTTAATATATAATAATTAATTTCTCCAATGAAAATGGAAAGTCAAATTAAAATAATTTGTGGATATGACATCCATCCACTTTGAAATATTAGAGTTGTCTTAATGACCATTTAATTCAACTTTAATTGTGTAGATAATGCAAGTTGAAAAGAAACCTAGCTGCTTAATTAATTTTACAATTGTTAATCTTCAATTATTAATTTTAAAATGTCTCGGTTAAATTACAAATTTAGTCCATGAACTTTTAATATTATTTTTTAACAACGAAGTTTTAATATAATGATGTGTTTAATAGATTCTTGAGTGTAATTAATCTTCGAACTTTAAATATTATGATTAATAGGTCTCAAAACTTTCAAATTTGTATGTAACAAGTTCTTGATCTTTTAGACGTTTTCTTTTTAATTATTGGACTTATTAGACATAAAATTGAATTTTATATTTATTATGATCTTGAATTTTCAATTTTGTGTCGTTCATAAATTTTAAAATATGTTTAATACGTCGGGTATTAGATACAAAATAAAAAATTTAGAAACCTATTAAACATTTTTAAAGTTTAGGAATCTATTATACATAAAACTCAAAATTTGAAAACCCTATTAGATACACCTAATATAATTTTTTTACAATCAATGTACTTTACCATTTCAACTACGTTAATTTGTATTAATTAATTATGGAAAATGGCCCATTAATTCAAATGGTCGAGATAAATTAAAATGATTTAGAGAAAATTAGTTCAACCTCTAGGATGGCCACCTACCTCAATTGAGGTGTGTATAAACTGACCCAAATACTCATAATATTTACAAAAACATTAATTTATATTATTATGTACCAACCACCTTATGACCATAGAGATTGTAAGCATTAAACTCAAACGTTTTTAATTCTAAAAAAATTTAAAATTATAATATTAAGAATGAAAAATATTATTTTACATTAAATAATTATAATATCAACTTTTTATCTTCTACCAAGTCCTTTCCCTCTTTTCCATACATCTCATTTACATTAAAATATTTAAAGTATTAACCCATCAACGCCTATCTTAATTATCATCCACCACGGCTAAAAAAAAGAAAATTAACATTTCTCTAACAAAATTTTAAAAGTGGTTATCAAAGATGGGTGCTCACCGGTCATCAACTAAATATCGTATGTCACATAGATACAACTCGAACTACTCGTATTTATCACAGAGCTTTTGATTATAATTCCAACACAACTTGTTTGCTGAGACGTTTTGGAAATATTTATATAAAAAATTCTTTCCTCCTCTTAGAAAAATTAAGGGAAAAAAAATATCATAATTACAGCATCTCAATCACCGGTCATTGTTAGAATCGATTGTTTCTTAACGCAATCTCGGTGGAAATTTGAAATTTTAACATAAATGACAAAACTGCCCCCGTTCCTTTCTAGAAACTCGCTGCTTTTTCCTCATCAATTTGGTGTGTTCTTCCTTTGACTTCGGATCTCGGTGGTTAGTGGTCTGGACAATTTAGTAAAATACAGATTACACCATTAATCCATTTTTATTGTGTTATTTTAATCCAAGTATTTAAGTCAAATTCTTTTAATATAATCTATGATTCGAATTCATAATTTTTTAATAGAAAATAGACGTTTTAATTAGTTGACAATTATTTAAGTCTATGCGACGGTTGGTCGTCAGTGTAAATCAATAATTTATGCAAAATGTAAAAAGAAAAAAAATATTTTTTAAGTAAAATAATAATAATAATAAATAAAGGAAATTTGAACCTCCCACCCAAAGGAAAAAAAAAAAGCATAGCTGGTTTTTATGAGTCAAATATTTGTGATTAATGTGGAAGTTGCATCTGTAACTACCAATCCAATTTAATTTACATGCTACATGGATTTAGCTCCAATTTGACATATATGGTTTTAAAAAATTCAATTTAATTTTTATAGTGGCAGCTTTCTATATTATTATTTATTAATTAACTCAAGAACCTGCCCTATCTATTTCTTACTTACTACTATACCCTAATATAGTTAGCTAACATAATCCATTAAAAGACACATCAATTTAGAGCTGCATAAATTTAAATAAAAAATGTGTCACATATTTAATATAGTAATGACTTGTAGTAGTAGAGACGATTCATGATAGAAACAATTTTAAAATTTTAAAATCATAAAAATTAAATTTAAAATATTCAAAATATCAATCAAAAAGAATCGTTGAGTAAATAATACACCTATTGTTTTTTTTAGTAAAAAAATCTATTATTTCTTTTCTAAGATTTAAGATTAATCATCTATCTTCGTAGAACTAAAAAAATCAAAATGGTTATAAAATTATTGCGGATTTTACTATTCATGTCTATGTCTGAAAAATTGTACTTCTTTCTTTATATATGTGTTGGAAAAATGATTAAAAATACTAAAGTCTATTAAATTTGATAGTAAAATACAACGACAACCTCCTAAATTAAAATCAATTCATAACTAGAAACAAAAGGGAAAAAAAAAAAAGAAAGAGAAAAGAAAAGAGAGGATACATTTGTCATTTTATTGAAGCAATTCTTATATGTTTGTGTGCGTTTGTGGGCCTCTTGAGGATATGGCCATTTGTGGCCTCTTAAATGCTTGAAGCCCGAAATATCATAACGTTAACCCAAAATAAAATAAAAAAAAGATATTTTTTACCGTCAATTTAATAAATGGTCAAAAATATTATAATTGACCGATTGAATTTTAGATGACATTTTATAATATTATCATCCACATTACTGCCAAAATTTCCTTTTAATACGATATATGGAGGTAGAAATTGGAACTCATGACTTTTTTATTTTGAATTATGGTTGACTATTCAAATGGTTAGTTATATAATTTTACTTTAATCAAAATAGTGGGGTATTTGTACCCTCATTATCTTCTTGTTTATAATATAATATTAAAAGAATAATGATGATATTTATTTTTTAAAGTTCTATTACAATAATGAGAGAGAGTTTCTTAACGTGGATTGGAGGTTAGCATTTTAATCTTTAAAATAGATCAAAGTTAAAACCATAGAGATCCCATCGTGAAAGCAAGATTAAACAAAAATTAGAACTACAAATAATAAAATAATATTTTAATCAAATAAATATTATAAAAGTTAATGAGTATTATTTTAAAAAAATTATTATTATTATTATTTTAATCTAAAAACACACAGTATTTTAATTCCTCACATAGCACGTGGAAGACGACGTCGTTAGATGTCGGATAACGAGGCCATCTCCACTGCCTGAAACTCAAATTTCAATTGTTGAGGTCGCAAAATAGTGCTTCTCGTCGTTTCTCCGGCAGCTCTCAGGTGAGTTTTCTGACCGTATCCAGCTTCAATTTCTCTCTCTCCGCCATCATAGAAAAATCACTATCAAGGAATTAATCTGCGGTGTTTGACTATATCTCTATTTAGATTCCGATAAATTGTAAAATGCAGCGTGGAAACTATAGAAATTCTTCAACATTTGAGCTCAGATTTTCATTGTTTTAGGCATTTATTGAATAAGTTCGTTTTGCCTCAGTGTTGGATCGTTGTTAATCGTCTGGCTCAGCTTCGTTTAGCGTCTCATCACATTAAACCGCACATGAACTTTGTTTCTCTTGTGTTCCTTACATCGTTAACCAAACTAGGGAGTTCCAGTTCTTTCTGTTTGATGCGATCCCTATTTATCCTACGGGAACAGTTCGTAGGGTAATTCGCCTTCTAATTTTTTGTGTATTTATTGAATTAAGTATAGATGTGTAGCTCCCGGCTTGTGACTGAGTCAATTTCTCCAAGCGATAGCAGCTAGTATTGCATTGAGAAAGAAATAAGTGTTGGTTATTGTATTGAAATTTTTGCTTAATAGTTTGTAAGTACAGGTTCTAAGTTTGATTATTAGCTGAAATCAGTTGAATGATTTTCATTCTTCTTTATATCCGGACCAGAGTGTACAGACCAGCTAACGTACACCTCAACCAAGTTTGGTATTAAATGATGATCGTATTTCTTTTTCTAGTAGTCAAAATCTTAGATGAAGCTGATCATACTTTGCAGATGCAAAGATCTTTTATTGAGAGGTAGAGGAAGAAGGGCACAATTTTCTTCTTTAAGCAAGGAACAGTTCCTACCGTTTGGCAGAAATGGTGCAGGATATGTCAATACACGCTCTGGCAGCCTTGGGAGATCCCAAGGTTTATGGATCAACTCTTCCATGGAGGAAGAATTTCAAGCAGACAAGTAAACCCCAATTAAATTCTACACATTGCTTTCGGCATCAATACTTGCGAAGCTTTTCCTTAACTAGCCAACCCAATAGATTGAGACGAGGAAATTTCAAGTTTAAAGCTGGATGGTTGTTTAAAGGGGGTGGACAAGGGTTGGGTGCTCGCATAGAGCGCAGCGAGAATGCTAACAATGATATTTTAATCTTCTTTTTTCAGCTGGACCTGGCAACACGAGTACAGGTATAGCTGGCTGTTATGCTGGTATCCATTTTCTTCATATAATGATTCCTCATCTTTATTCTGTTTTAGTTTTCACCCAAAAAAAAAAAAATCTCATCTTTAACTGAACAAGATTTCCCTGGTGTGGATTATTATTGATTGCAGTACGCATTGAACATCGAGCAGTATGAAATTGCACAGCAATTGAGAACAAAGCTAACCGAGGTCAGGTTTGTTATTTGCTTTACTTAAAATAAAATGACTTATATTCATTACTCGTAAGGACATATATTGTGAAGTGTCTGTTTTACTTGTTAAAGGTTGAAGAAGAAATCATCAAGCAGCAAGAATCAAAAAGTGGATTAACTTCGAAGAGTGAAGTACAAGACAAAGGTTTAAATATCATTCGTCTACGGTAAAGTCCACTCATATTATAAATTTATACCCATTTTAGTATTTAGGATATATCCATCAAATTGATCGTCTATTCTCAATATTTTATTTATGATTGTTTAAACCTCTTTCCTTTTCTTTTGTTCTTGTAATACTTTGGCATATTTAAACTGCTTGATTTCAGGTTTTCATTGCCTTTTCCCATCTTTTATTACAGTGCAGACTTGCAGAATGCTATTGAAAGTGAAAATTATGCTCTGGCTGCACAACTGCGAGATAAAATTTCCAAACTGGAAACTGAGTCTCTAGCTGCGTCTGCAACAGTTCTGGCTTATGAAAATGCTGAATATAGCTTTAGATTGGGACAGAAAGTGAGGCACAAAATTTTTGGTACTATAGTGGCATGCTTTTCATACCAGTGTTTCAACTTTATTTAATTACTTTGAGGTCAAATATGGTAGGTGCGAATATTATTGATACAGAAAAATTTTAGTAAGAGCCATAGATTTTGAATGATCCATCAAACTAAAACATTGAAGTTGCGACAATCTGGGATTTTTAGATGGAAATGCAGAATTACAGAAATATGAGTAATGTAGAATAGAAGTTAGAACGATGAAGAACATTTTATAGGATTTTCCAGGTGGCACATAAATCAAATAAAGGAAATGAAAACTTGTAAAGAAATGGATCCTCCAATATGCAAGGTTGAGCTACAGGTTCATTACGGTTTGTTGGTGTCTCTTTCTAGTACTAAAACATGTCTCCTATCAGGATACAGGGGTGTGGTTTGTGGAATGGATCCTGTGTGCTGTGAATCAAGTTCCTGGATGGAGATAGCACAAGTTGAAAAATTGTCTCGAGGTTCTAATCAGCCATTTTATCAGGTCAGGTTCCATTTACCTCTCCAAAAATATTTACCAATGAAACCCATCAAAAATGTTAACAGACCCTGATTTACTGTCTATCTTCTTTCTCTAATAATTCATCTTCCAGGTTTTAGTGGATGTCCGTACAGAACCTGATTTGCTGGTCGCATATGGTAAATTTTCTATTGCTGCTAATCTTGATGGCCATTGATATTAAATTACATAAAACTTTTTATCTACTTCTATTCTACCGCATGACTTGAGCTCTAAAAAGTGTGTATTGCTGTGAATTTCCTTCTATTCTATGATGCAGTTCCCGAGGAAAATCTTCTTGCTCCTGAAGAACCAGATATGGTGGCCGTCAACTTCCTTCAATTCTATTATTATTTGTATTTTTGTAGGGAGATGGTATTTCAACGAGAAATAGTTAGCTTAGAAATTTGCTTGGATTTACTTGCTGACTGTGATGATGTGCAGGAGAGGTTTGATCATCCTTATAATTCCTTCTTATTCTATGGAGTGGATGCAGCCGGGGATTTCATTCCTATAAAGCAACTACGGGAGAAGTATAATCGGCCTCGACATGAAGTTCCCTCCGATCCTCAAGACGACGAGCAACGCGGTGATGATTGATCGATCGCTTCCATCCAAAGTGGTTTGTTCATCTTGTTTCTTCCCTTTCTCCTTTACCGCTTTTCCTTTCTTTCCTGCCTTTGTGTTGTTAGGTTTCCACATTCTTTGATTTTCAGAAGATTTAAAACTTGATAATCTGAATTATGGTTGTACATGTTATACTTTTACAGTAATTATCAATAGGAACTAATTAAGTATCTTATGATATATGTTCATGTTGTGGTTCAAAGTTCTTGTTTCTTCAACATAGTTCAAATTGGTAATCAAATTACAGTAAGATTTGAGGAAAGGAAAAAAAAAAAATCTTGAAAAAGAAGTGGAATTCACACGTATAGCCCAGTGGAAATGAAAAATTTCTCATCATCTAAAGTAATCAGTCAAATAACTTGCATCTCTGAATGAAGTTGTTGATATGGTGACTGTCATATAGATTGTATGTGAATTAGATTTGTTCATATCTGAATGGTTAAATATTATGGTATCGATCTATTTTTCGACGATTCAATTGATGAACTTCGATTGCTTGAAAATTTAATTTAGAGTGCAAATATTGTACCTTCGTTACTTTTTTTTTTAAGAAAAAATGTTTCAAGAGTGTTTTTATGGGTTTTGGCTAATTATTATGTCTAGTTTGTTGTTAACTGTTAAGGATCACCATGAATATTTGATTTGAAGAATGGCTACAATCTTTATAAATGAACAACTTGTAACTCATTGATAATCATAAAGTATTCACATGATATTAGCTAAGAGTGAGATTCTCCAAAGGAATTAAATTGATATTAATTTGTATGGTTATGCATTGAGGAAATCTATTATGAAGATGATAGAATTTAAGTGATTAATATCTCTATTAATAACCTATTAAATATATGATATCTTACATGGGGCATGATGTAAGAAAGAATGTATTTTAAATTTAGATAACATAGGTTATTTATTGGTGTGTAGTCTTTGATATGCAAAATCGATGTAAAAAATATATTTTCCAATGTTTCATATAATTAAACAAATATATGTAAAACCATTTTTTTTTAGTTGAACCATTTGTGGGGTGTGTATTCAAACCTTTGACTTTTGATCGATGATATATACCTTAATGAGTTGATTTTAATCCATACTTTGGGTTGAAAAAAAATCCATGTGGCTAAATTCATTTAAAAAATTGTAACCATATTTGTCGTGGATTACAATGTACCTAGTATAGTATAAAAAAGGTAATTTCTTTAAATCTCAAGAGTGACATGTTCGGTCTATGAAATTTTAATATATTTTTAATTGGTCTCCAAGTTTGAATTTAGTTTCTAATTGGTTATCGAGAATCTAGTTTCGAGAGTGACTTTACTTATGTTAATTTTTTACATGAGTTTGACAAATTTTATTATTCTTTATTCTTTTTTGTTTAAATGACATTTTCTCGTAAAAAAATTCAAATAGGAAACAAAAGTATATTTTATCCTTATAAAAAATTGCTCGTAAATACATTTGATGGAGTATAAGATATGGTATATGGTTGTATGATTTTTAAGTTAAAAGTTATTTTAATAAATGACTTTTAATGAGTAAAACTCTAGATGAAGATTTGAAATTATAAAAAAGTTGGAGAGAAAAAATGATGGTCAATAATTAATATCTTTGCAACTTTAAGAAAGTGTCAAAAAGAAGAGCAATTAATCAGAAAGGTGATAAAAAGTTTAGTCAATGAAATGTATGGGACCAATTTGACCATATACAAAAGAAAAAAAAAATTATAATAATAAATAATTAAAGGAGTTTCTAAATTGGCTAATGGCTTCAATTGCCATAGTTTGAAATTGTAAACCTATTAGGTGAATCTATTCATTGATTAAAATTAAATTACACAAATGTAGACTCTAAAATTACTTTATTGGCTAATTCTTATGAATCATAGGCCTATAAATTAAATACATATTCTATAAATTCATGCTTTTAAAATGATTTTCGGTAAGTCACATTATATCTACTCAATTATGCTTGGATTGGTTAACGATAAGAACAAGCCCTAATACGCTTTAAATACATATTCTAATACGTTTTAGAATTTGTTTATTAAGTGAATAAACTTTAAAAAATGTCTAATACTCTTTTAAACGTTCAATTTTTTTCCTCGTAGGTCGTTTAATTTTGTAAATTGCCTCATAATAAAATATCTATAAGACACAAAATTGAAAATTAGATGACTTATTAGATATAAAATTGAAAACTCATAAATTTGTTAGATATTTTTAAAAAACTATATAAATGTAATTTGAAAGTATATCGGCCTTTTTATCAACTTTTTAAAGTACAAAAAATAAACATTTTGTGTCTTGTTTCTCATATAATATTTTTAAATAAAAATAGTAACAAAATTGCATGTAGTAATTATTTGTGGTTTTTTGTTATAAATATATTTGATAACCATTTTTTTAATACATCAAATTGGAGTTCCAACTTTAAGGAAAGGATTAGATGCGAATTATCCTTGACCTATGCTGGATGTTCAGTAACCGTATCTTATTTATAGTTCTCTAGAATTTTAAAATTAAAGAGCAACTTTTGTATGTAAAAATTAAAATTAAATTTTTTTTATATTTCTTATGCATTTTATATGTCACTGTCAATGATACTTTTATTTATGTTTTTTTTCAGAACCCTTTTATATGTTTGGAAGAAACAAAAAAACAAGAAATTTGAGGGTATATTAAAAACATTTCTTAAATTTGAGAAAGGAAAAAAAGGAACAATTACCAAACCACATGTTTATATTTAAAAAAAAAAAATACTAGAAACGAGAAACAAAAAACGAAAAACGGAAACATTAGAGTTCGTCTACCTATTTTTAGGCTGGAGTGGGGAGCATCTGCTACCAATAGGTGGGGCCCATAGCGTGTAGTTTTTGTTTTAATTTTGTTTTTATTATTAATTACATGTAGTTTCAACTTTTAAGAAAATCTTCGACTTTGGAAATCGTCACTCATTTTCCATGACACTGACTATGCAAATAACCTGGGCCCCACTTTCGCCTCCTAACACTAACGTCCGTAACAACAAAAATTAAAGAAAAAAACAAAATAATTTTTCCTTTAATTATTATTATTTCATGTACCTCTTAATTGGTCCCATTCATTTTATTTTATTTCATTTCATTTTAATTTCCAACCCACACTTTTCAAATATTTGTTTATTTTCTTCACCATCAAAATTACATTTTAAGCCATTCAAGATTTTTTTTCTTTGTTCAGATTCAGAAAATTTTCATTTCAACTCAGTTTAAGTGATAATTTACCCAGAAATAAAAACAATTTACATTACCATTTTTAATAATCTAATACGTTTGAGTATGTTTAAAGTTCAATCTCCCGCTCCATAATTATTACATTTTTTCTTCTTCATTTTAGATTCCTACTTAAATCTCTAGTTATTTTAATTATAACATACTAAAACAACATAATTGATTACAGATATATAATTGCTATTCTTTTTGTTTTTCATCTTTATAATAACATTTTATAAAAGTAGGATGGTGACTTAAATATTAGCTATAAAAAATTGATTACTAATAATTTAACTAGTTGAGTAAAGTTTTGATTAAAAAAAAATCAAATACATGTTTGGTTACTTTTCAAATTTTTTATATATAATTTTATAGTTGATATGAAAATTTTTAATCATGCAGTACCTATTTCATTTCTTTAATATAGTAATTAGTAGTCGAAATTTCAATTCTGATTGAGAGATGTAGGTGTTTAAACTAGTTGAATTATGTTGAAATTGGGGAGTACATATTTCTTTTACCTACGTGGTATATGATGTTATTTAAACTAGAAAATCCAAAATTTTAATTTTGAAAGATGAAATTGAAGTGTGAAAAAAAGAAAGAGAGAAAAAAAGAGTAGAATTTCGTTGAAAATAAGATTGGAGGAGCATCAAAGTTCTGCAAAAGAGAAGTTTGGCAGAGGGAGCAATGAAGTTTCAGTGCCATAAGAAGTGACAGTGGGACAGAGGATCAACCAATGGAAACCAAATGTACAAAAATGGGATCCCATTTGTGTAATTTTGGATTACCCAGAAGGGCATTTTCCTACAACATCCTAATCCTCATTCTTTCCGTAGTACACATTGGACCCACATCCACACCATATATGCCAATTAACAACTTGAAAAATGGAAACTTTTCTTGATTACTTCTTCCATTTAATTATTCAACAAGATTAGAAACCCAACAACTGTAATTTAGGGAGGAAGATTTCGAGCATTTTTTCCCTTTTTTTTTTGTTTGTCTCAAATTCTTTAATTCTCTGTTCCTCTTCCTAAAGCAAGGTGGAGAGAATCTAGAAAAATGCCCATTTCTTTCCTTCTTTTTGATTTCCCCTAAAACCCAGATGGAAGAAACGATTTCAAATAGAAAAAAAGAAGAAAAGAGAGAGAGAATAAAGTGAGTGTGAGACCGGATATTGACAAATTTCGGGTCACTTCCTTAGAAGAAGTTCGCTTGTTGTTTAATTTGTATGGAGATTTCTTATCTAGGATCTCTCTCTGAAAACAAAGAGAGCTCTATCTTTTCATCTCTCTCTAAGACTTTGCTGTTTCGTTTCCCAGAGCGAGAGTGGCCCAGCAGATCGAAATCTATGCCTTTTTTCTTCAACCCCATGACGATCTAAAACCCCCCTTTCATGGCCTCCCAAAACTCCCCTCTTCTTCTTCTTCTTCTTCTCATTGTCGATATGTATTGTATTGCTTCAGTTTTCCATTTCCCCCTTCTCTTATTGTCTTTGACGGTGGGAGTGCGATGAGATTCTGAATTGCTGCGATTGTACGATGTTCGGTTGAGGTAATTCCCGTTTCCTCTTTTACCTGATAATTTGATTTCTGGGTGCCTTTGATTTGATCGGTTGATTGCTTTGGTTTAACATTGTGATTGAATTTTGCCCACTTTTTGGCTTGGGAAATTGTTGGGTGTTTGTTGTGGCCTCCATGATTGGCTTTATGGCTTCGTCATGCATTTGCTTTTGCTTTTACACTGAATTCTTGGATTGTGATGATGGGAATGGAGACTTTGATTGGTGATTTTTGGCCAGTATTTTGTATGCTCTGTTGTATTGACTTTTGTAGACTTGTGTCTTTGTCTTACTTTTCAAACTAGAGTTTTGAAACCCAAAACTCTTCTGCTTTTGGGAATCCTGGAATTCTTGATCTTCAGCTCATATTTTGAAAAATCCACCCTATTTGTTCTTTGCATCAGACAAAAGCTTGAACAGATTGGACTGCTTTGTCTATGCTCTTATTTGTTGGGTTTTATGAACCAGTTCCCTTATTCTTTTTGCCTTTCTAATTTCCACTAATCTGGGCATTTTGCACCTTTCATCCATTTTATGTTAATGAAATTATCCTTTCTTTTGAACTTGTGATCAGGTAGTGTTTGTCGGAGTTTATCGTCCAGTTCACGATGATCCTCTTTTATTTGAATTGCCATTTCTTTAATCTCACTAGTCACAGTGCTGATGTTATTACTCTCTTTCTTCGGTTCAAGTGTATGAATTATGATGGAGTTTGATAACTGTACTTGCTTGTTCTATTTCATACAAATCATTTTTGTGTGTTTCTGTGAAGGCCTATGGTTGTGAACTTGGGGGTCTGTATGATAAGCTATCATTTGCTTTCTTGCATTCTCACGTGACTAGTTTTCTGAGCTTTCTCACATTTGGAATGTGTATTCTTCTTTACGACTTAGTTCGGAAAAAGAATCTACTTCATCAATAAAACAATCATTTTCCTTGCGACGGTGGTCGGAGGAGGGGATTGTTCTGTTAGAATGTATCTACTCTTCCTGCCCCTTGACTTATATACTGTATTTGGTTCGTGAGTTTACGATTTGTAAAGAATGGTATATAACATAAAACTTGAGTTTCATCGTTTTTTGTGCTAATTCACTTTGTATAAAAAAAAACTATTGAGAGGGGTTAAATCTCCATTAAACCCAAAAACTTAAGCGGATGGGTTAGAGCGAATTTAAATCATTTATCAATATTTTAACACTGTCTCTCACGTGTGAGCTTTGAAATTTGCACAAGACCCAATAAGTGATTATCAATATTAACAACAGAGGTTCAAACACAAGACCTCTTACTCTAATACCATGTAAAATCACCATTAGATCCAAAAGCTTAAACTGATGAGTTACGACAAATTTATCATATAGAAAACGAAGGGAATATCCAATTCTAAGAATTTTGATACATCAAATGTCTTTGATTTTCAGGGAATGGGGACTAAAGTGCAATGCAAAAGTTCGTTGCCAGGATTCCACCCAATGAGGGAACTTAGCAATGATTCTAATAGTCATAGTTGGCACCTATTTTATGGTGAAAGAACATTTACAAATTCACAATATCACAATGTGTTCTTGCCAAGGGCAAGTGCAAATGGATATCTAGGTGATGATAAGGATGTGGTGAAGCAGAAAATGCTTGAACATGAGGCCATATTTAAGAATCAGGTACACTTTATTTTTCTTTCTTCACCTTTGCTGTTTGGTCCCCAAACTCTTCATAGAATTTCCTTCATTTAAATCTTCAATATGCTTGAGTTTAGTTTCTAATGAAATCTGGGGTCTAGCTAAAGTTGATGTTTTCCCCTCTTTTCAAATGTATCTGTTTAAGCTATAACCTGGATATTATTTCTTCTGCTGAACCACAGGTGTTTGAACTACATCGCCTATACAGAATACAAAGAGATCTTATGGATAAAATAAAATCTACAGAACTTGGAAGGAATCAGTTGCCTGCAGATTCATTGTTTTCGTCAAGCCCGTTAGCATCTCACGTTACTTCTGAGGATGCTTCCAGACGAAATCTGCCATGTTTTCCTGTGGCAAATTCGTCTAGTGTCAGGCTTTCTTTTTCAGGTGTTGAAGAAGGTCGTTCTTCTTTGAAATCTGTAAAGGGAAATAGCCAAAAACCTTGTTTCTTTCCACCACAAAATGAAAGTACCATGAAGGAATCGCAGACTCTTGAGTCGAAACCAAGAAAACTCAGGAGAAAAATGTTGGATCTTCAGCTTCCTGCTGACGAGTACATTGATAGTGAAGATGGGGAACAGTTCAGCGATGGAAATGTACCCGACACATTGAGTCATAATCACATAAAGAGTCAAAAGATTGAGCTTGAGAAAGATGTTAAATTATATGCTGATGACGGTGAGAAGACAGGTTGCCCGCAAAATGCTCGTAAATCGGGCGTGAGTTGTTTAACTGACTTAAACGAGCCCATTCAAATTGTAGAAACCAATACTTCACCTTATGTTGATCCATCTTCAGGGCCAAAGTCAGGTCCTATAGATTTGCAGAGGAAAAGTTCTATAAGTACTGATAATGTGACAGGAAGTAATCTGCATCCGGATAACAACACTAGTAGAGGAGGAATTTTACCCCATTTTCTTGTATCAGGTAGCTTTTCTTGACTGGTTTGCATAAACCTTTTCTATGATTTGCTTTTCATTTCTCCTTTATGCTAATATTCTTCTATTTTGTCACAGGGCATAGTTACAGCCACAAGAATTTTTTTTCTCAAGGACTCCAAACTAAAATGTGGCCTGTTTCTTCTCAGCCAATGCCAAGTTTTCTCAGTGAAATTCATGAAGCTCCACCTTTTCACTCAACAGATAAAGTTAGAGAAGAACAGTCGAGAGAGGGGTCGGTTTGTGGTTTGAAGTTTGCCAAAAGAAGTCACGAGATCAATGGTGAACTGCCATGCTCTTTCGTGCCTTCTCATATGTCTGCACCGCATCTAGCTGCTCCCGATTTTAGTAAATCCTGGTCTAACTCCAATTCTTCTTGGGAAAGTGCAACTACTAACTTCCAGAAGTTAACATCAGCACAAACTCAGCAATGTTTGAATTTGGCAACCACCACGCACATGAGTTCTCATTCATCATTTCATGGTATGGAGAGTGTCAGAGAAAGGTGGCTTCTTAGTAATGGCTCCCGACTTAATAAAGGTTCCGATAGCGGGTTATCTTACCATAAAAGGGCATTTCTTGGGTCTCCATCGGAGTACAAGGAAGAAGCATGGCACCCCGCTTCTATCAGTTACAACTATTGGAAGCAGGGTAATGAAAACAATCAAGCTCTCCTCGAGGATTCAAATTCTATGGACATGAATTGTCAAAAAGAGGGAAATTTTAACATGGTGTTTTCAAACAGTTCATCCAGTCTATCAGAACGGAAGGCTGGAGAAACTTGTGCATTGTTACCTTGGCTCAGAGGTACAATTGGTGAAAACACTGAAACTACTAATTCAGGGAGGTTCTCAAGTGCTGAGGAGCTTAGCTATGTTAGATCTTCAATAAATTCTTTGCCTGGTAAAAATTATCATTCATTTCACAATGGCATTTTCAACAAAGAGTTTGAATCCGACAGGTCTCCAAAGAGTAAAAAACTTCTTACACTACCAATTTGTGAAGGAATAATGGATTCTAAGAGAGCGGCGTCTTCTCTTGCTCAACCCTCGGTGCCATCTGAAATTGAAGAAAGCAGGGACAAGAGAGTTTTTGATATCAACTTGCCCTGTGAGGATCCTTTGGTTGCTGAACCAGACAAGCACCTTGTGGCTAACAAGCTACACTCACAGGAACTGAGAGAAAGAAAAGTTTCCAGTATTGGACTTATTGATTTGAACTTGAGTCTAAGTGACGATGAAGTGTCTTTGAGATCGACTCCTAAAATGACTGTCAAAAGGTGGAGAGAGATTGATTTAGAAGCCCCTGCAATTTCTGACACTGAGGATATTGCTCCTCCTGAAGAAATTATAGAAATTAAGCATGAATTAGCTTCAAAACCACAATGCAAAGCCATAAGCCAACAGGAAAAACTCATGGAGTTAGCAGCAGAGGCAATAGTTTTCATTTCCTCATCTGTTTGTCACAGCTACTTGGAGGATGCAACCTGCAATGCAGCACAAGATTCTATGGACAATCCCCTTAATTGGTTAGTGGAGATGGCGTTCCTATGCGCAAATGATTGCGAAAGCGAGTGTCAAGCAGAATTGAGAGCCAAACCGAGTGGTGACCAAGTGGAATCTTCCTCAGAAGGGATGGACTCCTTTGAGTCCATGACATTGGGACTAATGGAAACAAATGTAGAAGAATATATGCCTAACTCCCTGGTTCCGGGGCATATAACAATGGAAGAAAAAGCAACAAATTTGGTGCAAAGCCGTTCTCGAAAAGTCCAAGCTAGGAGAGGCAGGCAACGGAGGGACTTCCAAAGGGACATTCTTCCTGGACTTTCTTCTCTATCAAGACAAGAAGTTACAGAAGATCTTAATACATTTGGAGGACTAATGCGGGCAGCGGGTCATGCGTGGAATTCAGGCTTGACCAAGAGGAACTCATCGAGAAATGCTGCCTGTGGCCGGGGAAGGCGGCGATCTGTGGCTAGCCCCTCTCCGCAGCCCACTGAGAATCTTCCACTGCTGCATCAGTCTAGTAATCCTGAGATTGGACTTGACAACAAGAGCTTAACAGGGTGGGGGAAGACGACTAGACGGCCCCGCCGACAAAGAGTCCCGGCTGGTAATCTTGCAGCTATTGCTTTAGTTTAGACATGGTGTTAAAGAGAGTCATCAATTTATTGAATGGACTGTCAAATTTTCCATTGTACATTTTTTAGCTTAAATCCTTGGCCTCACATGTTTATCTCTGTTGTTTGCCAACTCTATACCATATCATAAGATAATAGCAGTATGTTATTTCTTCAACAGATATAGCAGAAACATTACAATTGGATAGTTTTACCAATGTATATCTCTTGCTTAGATTACACTGATGAATCTACTGGTGTCAAATTCTTCCCCCCTCCTAACTGGGCTTTTTTTTCTTTCTTTATTATTTGATCTTATTAGATATATAGATGTTGGGAGTGAGAGTTCAGAACTTGTTGCAATGACTTTCTTATTAGATCTCTATACTAATGAATCAAGGGCTTGCTTGATCTTTTTTTTAATGTTATATTGAATATTTACAGTCGATTCTTTTACATCTCCTTTACACAAACTAAGTTTAAGCAGATTTGCTGGCTCTCTGATGAGAGTGATAGAAGCTCTGTCTTGATCAATGAAGACGGATGGATATTGTGACTCGAGACGCAGCATCCCCAGACTCCCAATCTCCCATCCAGTATGAAATATGCTTGAGTTACTGAAAACTGCAAAAGGAGGGTGAAATTTCCCTCTCATTGTAGATTGAAGATGTTGATGATCTTCATAGTTCATTCTACAGCCTTTTTAATTCTTTTCAGTTTCAATCATGTTCTACTGTCATTTCACAGCAACATGTACTAAAGAAGATACTAAATTATAAGATAAGATGCCAAATCCTTGTATTCCGAATAAAAACTCATATCATACAATGAACAATGTACTTGTACATTATTAGCTTCTTCCTGAGAAGATCTCTGAAAATTATCTAAAAATCTATATATTTCCTTCATTTGTGAGTGCCAAGAATCTCCTGCTCCAAATCTGTAGGCTTTCTTACCAATCTCAATTAAACTGTATCCAGGAACCTTTCTTAGCCCTGTACCCTTCATCATCGACCTAACTTTCCCGAATTCATACCATTCTCCTCCTTCAGCATATATATTCGATAATAATGTATAATATCCAGTATCATCTGTCTGAATATTGCACAGTTTTCTTTGGATGTTCTTCACTATGTCCAGTCTCTGGTGGATTCGGCAGCCATTTAACAGAGCACCCCAGATGCCAGCATCTGCTGGAAATGGCATCGATTTGATTATTTCGTATGCTCCATTAAGGTCGCCTGCACGACTTAGAAGATCGATTATGCAAGCAAAGTGTTCTATTTTAGGCTCAATGCAGAAATCCCTCATTGAGCTGAAGAAAAGCATCCCTTCTTTTACACAACCAGCATGGCTAAATGCTGAAAGAACATTCATGACAGTAACATCATTTGGTTTTATTCCTGATTCAAGCATTTTTGAAAAGAGCAAGATAACCTCACTAATCTGACCATGCACCCCATAACTGGAAAGAAGAGTACTCCACGACACTAGACTCCTCTCTGACATACTATCGAAAACTTGCTGTGCCGTTTGGAGGTCTCCGCACTTTGCATACATGTCAACTAAAGCTGTTTCGATATAAAGGTCTTTTCTGAGACCACAGATAACAAGCTTGTGGTGGATCCATTTCCCTTTCTCTAGATAACCCAAATGGGAGCAGGCTTGAATCACGCTTAAGAAGGCAACTTCCCCAATCTCTTGACATGTCAAATACATCTGATCGAATAAAATGATTGCTTCAGCAGAGTTACCATTTTGGGAAAGCCCACAAATCATAGAATTCCAAGTCACTACCCCTTTTGGTTCCATATTATCAAATATCATGTATGCCAAATCCACAAAGCCACATTTCGAGTACATGTCGATTAGCGAGTTTAGAACGTACTCATCCATGAAAGGTCTCTTGATAACATGGCCATGTATTTGCAGTCCAAGCTGGAACATACCCTCATTTCCAGACGCAGAAAGAGAACTAGCCAGGCTGAATGAGTCAGGCATAAGCCCTTGGTTCTGCATCCTCACAAAGAGAACAAGTGCTTCCTTCAACAATCCCCTCTGAGCATAAACTGAAATGAGCATATTCCATGCTACAATCCCTCTTCCTCCAATTTCATGAAGAATCTTCTCACAGAGATCATATTTTTCAATGCTGGCATATAGTTCGAGTAAAGTTGGTCCTAGGCAATCAAGATTAGCGTCTAAATTGTTCTTTATGACAACGCAATGAACGGATTTCCCTTCTCTCAGAAAACCCAAATTAGCACAAGAGCGTAGAATAACCATCATAGTTACAGAGTTTGGTTCAACTTCAGTCTTTTGCATTGAAACAAACACAGCTAAAGCTTCCCGGAAACAATCACATTGGTTGTAGCTGGAGATCATTGCAGTCCAAGAAGAAGTACTATGGTGAGTAACATTCTTAAAGATAATCTCCGCACTGCGTAAGCTGCCACATTTAGAATACATAAAAATCAACGAACTGGCCAAAGATCTATCATTTTCGATCCCCCTTCTCAAGATATAGCCATGAGAAGACTTTGCCAGCCTCAGAATCCCCAATTCACCACAAGCCTCGGCCACAGTGAGTATTATAACCGAATCCGGCTCCACACCTTCAGAAATCATAGTACGAAAAGTCTCCAGACCTTCATTTATCTCTCCATTTTCAACACTACTCGAAATGATCGAGCTCCAAGAAACCAAATCTCTCAGCGGCATTTCATCAAACACCCTCCAAGCACTCTCTAAGTAGCCCAACTCGCCATACATACTCAGTAAAGAGGTGTCCACAACAGGATCCATGTGAAACCCAGATTTAATAATCCTCCCATGGACCCTTTCGCCCACACCCAGATCAGAAAACCCAGAAGAAGCCCTCAAAATAGACGGAAATATATAGCCATTGAACTGAATTTGGTGGCACAGCATTTGGTGATACAGAGAAATGGCTTCCGCATAGAAGCCGCTCCAGACATGGGACTTAATTAGGACACCCCACATGAAGGAATCGGGAGAGGGGAAGGTCTGAAAGACGGATCGCGAAGCTTGGAGGTCGCCCATTTGGGAATATGACTCGATGAGCTTTGTGGAAGCGAGTGGATCTTTGTGAAGGGCAGTGACGAGGAGGTGGGCATGGAGCTGAGCGAGCGTTCTGAAGGTGGTGGCGCTCTTAAACAGAGGCATGTAAAGGGTCATTTTGCAGAAACCGCTCTTCTTCTCCTTCTTCTCTTCTTCTCTGTTTCGAAACTTGGAACTCAGATAAACAGCCGCGCGCGCTAAATGGGATTTTTCATTTTATAGTTTCTTAATTTTGAAAACATCATCGTAAATTTAGTATTTTTTGGTGCATCACACGTAGAGATAAAGAATTTTTCGTGTTTTTTTTTTTTTAATTTGGGCGTCTTCAGACTAGTTTGGGTATATCTTAACAAATTTTAGGAGACACAATGGATCGTGAAATTTGAACATATACCTTCTAAATTCTCTTTTGATTTAACGTGGAGATAAAGATTGATCATCCGACTTCTAAAAAGTTATTAGGTTTATTTTGTTCTTAATAAATGAATAAAGTTGTTTCTGAATTAACATGTTTGACAGAGATATTTATTGAAGTCACATGTACATTTTAGTTAAGAGAAGTATTTTTTTACTAGAACAAAATGTATGGTGGGAATTCAAACACATGATCTTTTGATCATATATATATCTTAACTAATTAAACTATGCAATCGCTGACAACTAAAGATTTGGTATGAGAACTGAAAATTAAAATATTACTTTTTTTAAAGTATAGAAACTAAAAGTTAAAAGATTAAAAGGGTTATTTTTCATTCTTAGTAAAATTTTAAGTTTTTTTTGTTCAACAATATATAAGGTGGAGATTCGAACTCAAAATTTTTAAATGGCAAATATATAGTTAATGAGTTGGTTATGTTGGTTAAAGTTTTGACAAATATATAGGAGAGAGAAATATATATATATAAAAAGACATTTTACCTATTTTATTTTTCTTAAAAAATAATATACTTAGTAAATACTAATGGATCAAAACTCATTTTTTATTGGCCAAAAGTTTTGACAGACAAAGAAGAAAAAAGCAACTATATATGTAGAAATCATGGACAATCTTCCTTTGTATTTATTTATTTATAAGTTTTTAACTTTTGGAAGATTTTCTTTTAATGGAAAAAGTTACTTTAATTTCATCGATACAAACAATTATATGTGTTTTCAATAAAACTTTAAAGACAGCCCTTTTAATATATGCAAAGTTACTTTCACCTTCTTTCCTAAAACAAACATTAAATATATGAATAAGTTATTCACTTCACATTTTAAAATAAGATTTAATAACAAAAGTTACATTGAATTTAAGTTTAAATTTTATTTGGATACTCATCAAGAGTTCTAAATATTATCAACACACAGAAAAAGCATTATTAGGATGTTAATTATTTCGATTCTTGTTCTAGTTGTTTAGATTTTTTTGTTTCAAAAATATTTTGTATTTTCAAATCAAAGAAATAATTAAATATACGGACAATCACAACTTAATTATCTCGTTTGCATGTACACAAATTTCTTAGTTGGATAATTGATGATATCACACAAAAGAGACTCATTTAGTCAACGTTTATGTTTCTTATTTATTTATTTATTTTTATTTTCCTAAAAAATAGAACTGCTTTGATAATTGTTTTTAACATATTTGGTACGACCATTTATTGTTCTTATTCTCTACAATTTTAGATTACTAAGTTCTATAGAAAATTCAACACTTTTATGTTATATTTACATTTTTTTATATATATTATGCATTTAAAAAAGTCTGTACTTATCTATGTTTTGGAAAAAAAAAATTGGAAACTTGAACAAGAATAATCAAGTAACTTAATTTGTTATTTCCAAAATATCTACACAATTTTAAAAATTTAAAATGAGAAATGAGAGAGAAATAAGAACAATTATCAAACGTTTATGTTTTTCAAACATTAGAAACAGAAAATAAAAAACAAAAACATTATCATTGTTTCAACAGAGTCCCACATGTTATACTCTAATAATACTTATACTATACCCAAAATCACCCTATACAATTTACTCTTCTTGGTCTCTATAATATGTCCCTTGTGCTAGAGCTACCCTTTTACTATCTATTATATTATTCATGTGAGTTCAACATTATAATACATATTTTTTTTTTCAAACAACGCCTTAATTAAGATATTTTCATAGTCGTCATTTTTCAATAGTTATAATATAATGCATGTAGTGTAGAAATTTAAAGTCAACCTGAACATAATTTAACTAGAGATATATACCCATCGATCCAAAAGTTAGACGTTCGAATTCTCACATGTTGTTGAAGGAAAAAAAAAACTTATTTATGGTAATAAATAAAAAATAAACAACAATAATTTATATACAGATAAACCTAATTCAAAATTTAGAGAACCATATAATCAAAACACAAGAGAAAGAGGAAAGGCGTACCCGTGAATAAAATGGAAATAGTGGCTGAGTGGGGTACCGTAAGGTTGAAGAGAGAGAGAGAGATGACGTGGCACATTTTTATTGGTACAAAATTTTAACAAGATCAAAATTTAAGACCAAAAATTGAATTTTGATCTTATAAAAAGATAATTAGTGTCTTATTGACTGAAGTAGGTATTACACTTTTTCGTTGGAGGGTGTAGAAAGAATAGAATATGACCCTGATTGTTTTTTTCGGATCACTTTATGAGATTTTTTTGCTTCGTCCTCATGCTATAATTCGAGAGCGAACTGTTGAGAGCTTTCGAGGGAACCTCAGGTCTCATTAGGTCGGCTAGCGTAAGTGAGTCTTCTTCGACTTGACAAATTCACTCATAATAATATACCAGTAAAATATGTCTAAACTTCGATTGACAAGTGTGTAGACAAGTATTACTGTACGGGAGCGGGAATTAGGGCTTCTTTCTCATTGCAGCTTTGGGGGTTTCTGTTTCCTTCCATTTCCACTTCCACTCTTCCAGTTAACAGAACAGAAAGCTGTAAACTTGGCTTCTTTTCTTTTTCTTTTCCCTTTTTCTTTTGAATAGAAACCCACACACTTTTCTTAAAGAAAAAACTGACATTATTGTTTTTTTTTTTTTTTAAAATGTTTTTGCTGTCACTGCCCACTCTCTCTCTCTTTTCCTTTTTATGACTCTGAAAAATAGTGCAGGTTGCAATTGCATGGCCTAAAGAAGAAGAAATCTCAAGAGGCTGTGGTTGGGGGAAAAATTCTGGCAGTAGACTCCTTTCACACACTATTAATTTTCCTTCCTAAACAGTTTTCTAATGTTTGTAGTAGATCGGACGCCATTCTTAAATAATGCTAATGAGAAAAACAATGAATAAGCTATCAAAATATAAGAAATTTTTTCTCGTGTGGGTATACATTTATTGTTAATCATGTCTGTATTATTAAGAGTCATCGGTGTTAAAAAACTAATAATGTGAACGGAAGAAATAGATACGGAAACTGTTAGATAAATTTTATGTGTGGTTTGCAGTTAAAGCTGTTAGAATTGATGGGTTTTGTGTGAGTTTGAAAGTGCTTTTAATAAAATCAGAAGCTGTTTTTGATGATTTTTCTGATCAGAAACCGCCACCAATATGATTTCTGCAGGAAATTAAACGGAGTTTTGATTTGATATGTCACCTCCACCCACTCACTTTTACAAAGAAAACCTATCACATATCAGGAGGAAGGAAAAAAAAAAACAAATTCAGAAATTCTTTTCACCTTTTTCTCTTAACATCATTAATTTCTCCGTTTTTCATTTACGTAGAAAAGTAACTTTAGAATTCCTATTAATTTAATAGATAATATATTATCGTCTCGAAATTGATGCTTCAATTCTCATCTCATAATTATTTAACTAAAAATCAAAGTTAAACAACACTTTCATTGATCTGTCCGAACTTTTTCTAACAATTTAGTCTTGTAATTTCAAATTTGTAACAATTTAACCTCTATATAATTTAGAATTTATAATAATTAATTCAGTCCCTAAAAATACCATCAAAGTTAAAATGTCTTTTTTTTTTTGAAATAGAGCAAGCTTACGAAAACTTACTCAAGTTGACTATTCAACTCCCCTGGCCAATCCTCAATTCTCAAAGTTAAAAGTGTTGATTTTTATATATAACGATTAAACATTATTAAATCTTAAAAAGTTAAAAGGTTCTTAAAAAAAAAAAGCCAATAAATTTCATTGAAACAGAAAATTAGAAACAAGGAAGCAACTATGGTACAATTTGAGAGTAATATTTCTAAATTAAAAAAAAATAGTAAATTGCACAATATCCCTAAGCAGACGATAAATATTCTTCTCTCTGCTTTCTAAACTACCTAATCTGATAAAAAAGCAATCTTCAACAAAACCTAAAGCACAGAACAGAAGAGAAGATTAAAAGAAGCATTTCACATGAATTTATTTATACCGCACCCATCAACTTTTTAGCCGTGATATTTCAATCTGATCAGCATAGTTCAACCTAAATTTAACCTCCATAAAATAGAAATTTCCTTCCTTCAATACAAATTTTTGTCATAAAACAGTGCCAATTAAACACATTTAAAATTCAATTAATCCATATATATATATATACATGGTAGTGGTAGGTACACACCAATGTGAGTTAAATCTAGAACAAGTCAAAAGAAAATTGGTAGAGACAGCCGACACAGCCTTTCTGATAATTTTTGTACAAATTCAAGCATGCATAAATGACTACATCAAGATCTCCCACTTGGCTTTTTCAGCCCCTAAATAATGAGAACATAAAAATAATTTGCAATTGAAAAAGAGGAAAAAAAGGGGTTAAATTACAAGTTTCCTCTGTGTCTATCTAAATGTAGTTTAAACTTGTTTTAATGACTCCTTAAACTTTCAAGTTTTCATATAATCGTGAAATCGTGAAATTAATGGAGTTAATAGAGACCTATTTTGGACTAAAAAATGAAAGGTTAAAGGACTGTTTAAAATCTTGTTAAACTACTCGAATTAGATAGACACAATCTTACGCGTTAAAGAAGTTTAGAAATCGAAGCTGGAAATTCAAAAAGTTAGTGCAGGATTTCCATACCACGATGGTTTTTTGATGGGCCGTGGTTATGTTTTTCTGCGCATGCCGGGGGGCACAATGTCGCCAAGTAAGCCTTGGTCCGAACCAAGTTGCAGTGAATTTGTTGAGTCTTGTTCCTCCGTAGGTTCAGGCGGAGGCGGCGGCGGCAAGTGGTGGGTATTGGGAGGAGGAGGAGGAGGAGGAGGAGTTGTAGGCGGCGGCTGAACTTCAGGGTAATAAAACTGCGGAATATGAGGAGAAAATTGAGACCCGAAAACAGCTTCCTGCGCCGAGTTGAGCCCACCTCGTGGGAATCCGACGGTGTGGTGACAATGTTGGCCTTCGTAAGTTGTTATCACAACCGTCGGATCTTCTGATGACCGTTCTACCCTTTTCTTCACCGTGCATTTACTGTTTGTGCACCGGTAGTAACTCCTGCAATCGTAAAATAGTGTTACTTGGAGAAGATTCTTCTTTTTCTTTTTTTTTTTGGGGTTTTTTTTAACCTTAATCCCTAATTATATATACCTACATACATATTTTTTTAATGCGACAAAGGCAAGACACATCAATCCTTTATTTGTCTAGCCCTATTCCGTTTTTATGAGATACATGGATACGACCAATATAAATAGAATATTAAATATTGTATTTTTTCTCATGTGCATGAATATTCGATATCGACATGAGAGGTTAAATCTACCTTTCCAATATACTGAAGAAATCATTGAAACATAAAATAAATAGCTAAAAAAGCAGAATGTTTATTTATTAATTTAAATATTTTTTTTATGCATGTATTGATTTTATGATTTTTCTAAATATCTATAATTGAGATCGACAATTAAAAATTTACAACTAATTGTATGCATGTGAAAAAATAGTTAATATTCTATTAAATTTTGCAGTATTTTGATTTCTAGAGCTAGCTTACTAAAGTTTCTTAAATAGTAGTTGGAGTACCTGTGAAAAAATATCCTAGGGTTTCATTGAGCTATTAGGTCCGATCCAGAGGAAAGGGATTGTATTTGCATTTGTGAAATATCGTCATGGATAATGTTCCTAACACTAGACTAGCCACCTAAAAACACAGCTAAATTATAACTTCGTAACTCAGTCCCTCAAATCGTCATTGTTCTACCATATTAAATACATGATACGTTTTTTATTTAGATCACAATGAGCTAGTGTTTTCTATGTGATAAGACTGTTTTAGGGTTTAGGATCGAGTAAAAAATATGAGAAAATGAGTGGGTATTAGACAGGTAAACAATAGTTTTAAGGATGATAACCAGTGTTAACGGAATTAGAGAATTAGATTTTTTAAAAAAATTAGTCATAGCTAAAATGAGGAGTAGGATGATAGATTACCAACCTGGGGAATGGACTGTTCTTGACAGCCTTTTGGCCATATTTCCTCCAGCGGTAGCCGTCTTCAAGATGATCAACTTCGCTTTTGGTCATGAATGCAAACCGCGGCTGCCGGATCCGCTTTTGCCCCTTCTTTTTGACCTTCCGCCTACAAAATATTTCACCTACATTTATAAAGTAAAAGGCAAAATCTTGAAAATCAAAGCAATTTAATTATTTCAATATATATCTACAGAATTTCTTAAACTATACCCACATGGAATTATACCCCTAAACAAAAAAATAAATGCATCTTATACTTTTCAGTCTCTATATAACTGAATGACCACAGAACATTTATTAATGAATTAAGAGCCTACTTCAAAAGGGGTTAGGATTAGCAAATATAATATTAAATTAATAAATACTTTATCTAACCTAATGCATGGATTCAGAACTTCCACAACATCACATAATAGAAAACTGAAAAACTGACAAATTTCCATCAAATCTGTGGGCTAACGAAGAGGGGGGAAATGAGAAGGTTCAGCAAAAGAATTCTATATATGGAAAGATATTGAGACAAATAATTGAGCTAGCTAACTATTTAATTAATTGAGGGACTTAAAACAACAAATTATAGTTATATATATATATATATATATAATATATATTAAATAAAGACCCAAGGTACATTGCATTAAGCAGAAAATAACACGAAAGAAACTAATTAATTGCTTGTGATGTTAATTAGACAAGGGCAAACGATCAATCATTTCAAGGCCGGGAAACAACAAAGAATTAGGTAACGACAGACTCATATGGACCAGAAAAAAAAATTAAAATCAAAACAAGATATATAAATATATATTTTTTCTCAAGTAATATCAAATCAAGTACATGCAGTAAAAAAAATTACAGATGAATAAACCCAAACTAAAGTACACCATTTTAAATATACACGTAACAATATTCCAAGAACGAGTAACGCCAACCACCCAAATTTTTAAGCAATAATAATGTATTGTTCAACAGAATTATTCTCTCTTAAATTTGATTCAGAATATATATAAAAAGAGAGAGAAAAAAAGAGCTCTGAATGTAGACGTAGGCTCAGAGTTTAATACGTATATATATTTAATTTTTTTCAAGGGCTTAAATTTTAGGATCTTCGTATAATTTTAATGGAAATATTTACAAGGAGGAGGAATGGCATTCGCGCCGCAATAACGGCGGTGTTGAAGGGCTTGTTAATAAAAATTGCAAAATGACCCCTATATTTTAATTGCATTCACATCCTTGGGCCCCTGCTTTCTCCGAATTTACGAAACTACCTCCCCAACTTGCAGGATGGTTCTAGTTCTAGCTAGAGTACTTGCACTCTCCCCAAATTGGAACTGTTTTTTGTTTCAATCGAAACCAAAATAGCAAAGAAAAAACTAGAACCGCCAGAATTGGAATACGGTTCTTCCGATTATTTGTACCAATTGGAACCTGTTTTTAAAAGCAGAAGTTAACAAAAATCGTCATTAAAGAAGATCAATAACAGAAAATACGAAGAAGATCGAGGAATTATTCATGGATCGATCCGATTCCGAACTCACGGTATCTGAGGCTGTTTCCCGCCGGAGGCCGTGGACTTGTCCGGCGGCTCCCCGCTGGAGCTCGAAGACAAGGAAGGATTGGAGGCGACCGGCGCCGCCTCATTAAGCGATCCGACTGGAAGCAGAACGTCGGGACTCCGCAATCCAGCGGCGTGATCAATCGGCGGCACGGAGGTTCCGGCGTGTGTAGTAGCGATCCGATGAGAGTCGAGGAAGCGGCCAGGTCCGGCGGCGTCGAAGTGGAGATTCCAGCCGAATTCAGCGAGTACGCTGGTGTCTGCGTCGCCGGAGAAGAAGTAAACGGCGTCGGAGGAGAGTGCGGTCCAAGAAGTGGAGGAATTAGGTCGAGGATTGGGGTTGCAGCCTCTGTGTGTATCGTCCATAATCGGCGGTGGAGAAGGATGAGAATCGATATATCTGAGACGAAGAATCGGAATAAAAATGAATTGGAGATTTGGGAATTGGAAGAGAAATGAGAGGGGCTAGGGTTTGGAAGAGGGGAATGGTGGTACGTTGAGAAATGGAAAGGACGCGTAGTTTTTGAACTTTTTGAAAGGTTTGGAAAGCTATGTCCCGTCAATGTACAGTTCCATAAACAGAGACACTGAGAGAGAAGCGTAGAAGGGGAAGGGAATAGGAAGACAAAATAAAAATTATAAAAAAAAAAAAAAAAAAAGATAAGTTAGAAAAATGGGCGTCAACTTCTCAACTCGTACGGGAGGCTGATATTTAAGCTTGGGAACCGCGAGAGGCCCTTCCAGTGGGACCCACGCGCATCAACGCAAATTCTAATAATAATAATAATAATGATGAGTTAAAAATATTTATTCGGTGTACTTCTCATTTTTATTCAATTTAATTTTTATACTTTTAAAATATTTATTTAGTTTATTTGACTCTTTATTTTTATACAAATTCTTAGTTTCACACCTAAGAAGATTTTGTTGATTATAAAATTCTGTTAAAATTTACAAATAAAAATTAAGAATCATTTTTAAACTTATCATTGTATTTAATAGATTTTTGTATAGCTCGGTGTATTTTTAATATTTACTAAGGACATTGATAATATTATTTAAGGATTAGATTTTGAGCAACTTTGTTGATATTTAGAAACTTATCAAATTTTTAAAACTATATAAATTAAATAGATATGATATTTAAATTTAAAAATTTTATTATAATATTTTAAAATTAAATGCTAACCTAAGTATACTTCACCTCTACTAAGTAATAAGTCAAAAAGGAAAAAAAAAAACTCAGTCTTTTTTATTTATTTTACCTTTCAAAAACATTTTGGAATAAAAAAATTAAATAATGCCACTTTCCGACACGGAGAAACACCATGTTTTTCTGTACCATCACGTAAATTGCCTTTGCCTTCTTTTTTTTTTCTCTCTCTCTCTCTTTCGAAAAGTTTTATTTATTTATATTATTAAATATTATTATTAATTTATACCTCATTTATTTACATCCCCACGTAAACTTCCAAGTTCCTATTTAATTTTACCGTCGTGATGTTTCCCCTTTGCAATATTTATATCTATATATTAACCATTTATTAACTATAAATGAACTTAAAAAAAAAACTCAAAAAATAAAATAAAACAAAATAAACATTGCGTTTTTAAAATGCTGTAAGAATATAAGGAAGAAACTAGTTTACTTTTCTTATATGAAAACTCACCATCTCTTTTTTTAAGAGGAATATTTAGATTTATTAGTACATTCTTTATTTTCTTAGTATAAATATAATAGTATAAGGAGAAAATATCTAATAATTGATATTGAGTGATACGAGCAATACACAAAAACGACAATGAAGAGTACAAAGAAACATAGAATTTGAGGTATATGCATCTAGTTTGCTTAATGTAGGCGAAATGTAGTTGTTTTGATCAGATTGTTGAATGAGAGCTACAATTTATGGTGGTGATCAAATTGTTGAAGCTAAAAATTACGGCTAATATGTAATGGTGCAATCCAACTATACGATCCTACCGGATAGTGACCTAATGGTCTATTTATAGATGGTGATTGCTAGCACATCCTCTCTTGGATGCCACGATGTTGACCCATCATCACTATATCTTAGCCTAAAAGTAAAATGCTACACACAACTCCTATAAACATCTAATGCAAAATTATCACAATTGTACATACATACGATGGTTATTATACCCATTTGTGACTTACCTTTGACCAAATTTGACAAATATAATTTGACCAATATATTTGTCACAATTTACTTGAAGTATAATACATATGTCAATTAGGACACCACATTTATATTATATTAAGCCTATCATGAATATTTGACACCCTAGGCTAGGGCACTCAATTAGAGGGGCAAAGTTGAGATGAAATAAAAATTATAAAAAATAACTAAATTGATTGATAAATGAGTCAAGTCTCATAAAACCCAAATTAAAAAAGTTAGTTGATTGATTTGATTTTTGATTAATTTTGTTCGATTTAGTGGATTTTGATAAATTTGGTCATAAATTTTAGTTGTTGTACTAGCCTAAGCTATTCAATTTGAAATTAATTTTTTCTAAGAAGTTAAGTTTAAATTATTTTTTTTTTCAAATTGATGGGTCAATTTGATATTAATTTTAAGTCGAAAGATCTAGCAACTAGCGTTTTTAATAGTCAATTTAGAGAGAAAGAGATTAAAAAAATAGAAATAGTTATTTTTTTTAATTTGTTTTAAGAAAAATGACCAAGTGAAACATGAGGCACCATCTATGTGCATATTCATTTCGAATTAAAATAAATATGCAATAGCTCAAAACCTCAACAAACATTTATTATTATATCTTTTAAAATATATGTAGGACAATTATTTTTTAAAAAATACTACTAACTAATCGATTATTTAAAATAAAAGGTTAAAAAATTCAGTTCTTAAACTATATAGATATATATATTTTTTAAATGAAACAGAGATCGAACTCACAATTTCTATTCTAATAAGGCTTGCTATGGTTCTAAGTGTTCATTTTTGTGAAAATCTCCCTATAGGTCTCTATCCGTTTTTGATGGCAGATATATCAGGGGTCTCCATGTCCCGTCTAGCAATTTCTTAATTTTCTGAGCTGCTATGCCTCTTTGCTGTCCCAAAAAAAAAGTTTTTTGATTTGAGATATATGCCAGTTACCACTAAAATTAAAAATGAAATTAAGAGAAATACAGGGTTTATAAGCTATTGCATATTTATATAAAAAAAGGATTTATCAAAGTTATTATACTAAAACAAGAAATAAGGTATATGGAATATTATCATAGGGATGGGACGTAGGAATTTGAGAATTTATCCCCAACCTCACCTTGTCTTTTAAAAAAAAGAAAAAAATATTTTTTTTTCTTTTCCCTTTCCATAATAGGGGCTGTGTCGCTTAGCTAGAATTATTGTATTATATTGGTTTAAATATATTTTGGTTTCCATATTTTTTTCGAATTTGGTTATTGTAAGTTCAAAATGTAAAACGTTTTTCTGTATTTTTATAAAGTAGCTTTTTTAACTCTATTTGTAGAATTTTATATACAATATAAAAATTATTTAATATAAATTTATATTTCATAAATATTAATTGTGAATGATAAAAAAATGAGATTAAATGAAAAGACCAAAACAGACATAGAAACTAAAACAAAGTAAAAAATACATGAACTAAAATAAATGTCTTAAATATAAAAATACTAAAAATATTAAAATCAAAAGTATGATAGACTAAAATAGTACTCAAATCTATTATATCATATGAAATATAACTTTATATTAAAATAACTTCATATTTGACGATGGAATCACCCATTTTACTAATAAGATTAAAAAAGACAATAGAATTTATTGTCATTTTATATGTTTCAAGACCGATAGCTTTTAAATTTTTTTTTTTTTACAGTATTGGAAGATGTAGATTCCTAACTCACAATTTTTTAACTGAACATAAGTGGCTTAAACTATTGAACTATGCTCCGATTGATAACCAATAACTTAATTTATTGTTAATTATTAATCATTTATATATCATTTTTCCGTGCATGATTGGATAAAATTTTAAATTCGGTCATTGTAATTTTAAAAATTTTAATTTCATCTTTTTTAGTAGGTAAAAAATAGTTGAGATACAACCTGGGAAGTTTTTTTGAATCATATAAAACGAGACTAAAACTTTCAAAACTAAGTTTCCAACTCAATCGAACTAAATTATAAGAACCAAATTGAAGTCAAGAAGTGGATAGGAAAAAATAATTTAAGTTTAACTTAATTTTAAAAATATTTGCAATTAATATTAGACAAAATAATGAAAATTTATGTGGGGGGGGGGGGGGGGGGGGGGGGGGGGGAAGAAAGATGATGAAAATTGGTGGGAGTACCAATCAAACATTTAAACAAAGCCAGGCTGAAAAACACATACAATTAATGCATAGAGGAATAGAATAGCATAGGATTTGTATAGCTCTTAACGAGTGGTTGAAAAAATAATTATGGGTTTGTTTTGGGGTTATTATCGAAATTATTATTATTTCATTATTGCAACGGTTGAAAATTAAATAAAATTTATTTGTCTTACCACCAATAAAACATTTTATTAATGGCTATATTTTTAAAGCTATATATATATATATATATATATATATATATATATTTGTGATTTATGCATAAAACTAGTCTTAAATACAAAAAAATAAACTGATGCATCTTAATTTTTATTATGTATATAATCCTCCAATAGGGGAATTTGCAAATTTCTCTTAAAATTGTTGTCTACATTTTAGGTCAAAGTTTGTTAAATTTTAATTTTCATATAAGGTTGAAATAATGAATTGTATAAGTTAACGACTTCAACGATAATTTTAGTGCAGGCTTTTAACAATTTAAGGGGTTGGTTCTAGGCTAATTAAGCATGTTAAAATTGCTAACATCAACCCTATAATATTTCATGCTCTATGCTATGAGGTCTATTTTCAACATTTTTATGGAAAATGTACGATATATATAATAATATTTGTCTAGTCAACTTGAAAATGGTTCGAATTCTCACCTCCACATGTTGTTTAACTTTATAAAAGAAAAAGAAGAAAAATAATATCTGCTTTAGTGGGTCATTCCTCGTATAATATATTATGATCCATATTTTCTCAATTATTTTTTTAGATTTGTAGTACATCCTACCCTTGTTGAACTAAAAATTGATTTTTATCTTATTTGTCATGTAATAATTTGAAAAAAAAAAGTTTATATATATAAAAATGGAAAATCATTGATTCATTTCCTCGTTTTGTTTGGGCCAAAATTTGGTTTTTGTAAGTGTAACATATATTTGGGATTTCTTTTTTTCTTTTCTTTTCAAAAAAGGAATTTTCTAATTAGGATTTTACTTCCAAACCCCTAGGACCAACTAGGCCTTCATTGTTTTGTTTTCTTAATTATTTTGGAAATTTTCCTTTAAGCTTTTGATGGGTCTTGTTTAAGTATGAGAAGAAAGCCTAGATCTAAAAAGTAGGTTTGTCAAAAAAAAAAAAAAAAAAAATATATATAATATATATATATATATATATATATATATCATCAAGCGCAGATTAAACTAAATTTCTGATAAATTTGACTCAAAAACTATACTTGACTAACCTATCAATATAATAAAAATTTTAATGTAACCCTGAAATCAACTGTCTGATTAAAACCAAACTAAATTGATTGAGACTGTTGTGATGTCGAGATCCGATATGGTGACATGGCATACGAATGATGACATGGTCGTGTGGGTAACCTTCAAAATCGTACTCCTGTCGAATGTTAGCGAATATCCCGTCGGACGAACTCTACCAAAAAAGGGAAATTTCCTATGATTGGATGCAGCTTTTTCCCCTTTGGTCTCGTCGAGCTCTATCTAATCTCCTATTCCTTGTGACATCCGAGGATTCGCCCACTTACTTTATCAATTTTCACTCATAACAGCGACCACTAAATAATTAACTATCAATCCACTAATTTTCGATCTTAAATTTGATGAAACAAAATCAAACAAGTTTATTAACTTTTAGGTATTGGTATATTTTGAATTGTGTAGAATAATAATTTTCAAGGAATTAATAAGCTAAAGTAATTAAAAACGAATGATAATGGTAGCAATTGAAATAAGGCATTGCCATCACGTGCTTGATTGGAGGGAATATTAGAGAGGAGAGAGAGAGAGAGAAATTGGGGAAAGGGGAACTAACAAGAATCTTTTTTTTTTTTTTCTTCTTTTTTTTTCTCCTCTTTTTAATTAATAAGCTAACTTGATTCTAAAGCAAGAATGTCATTTTCACCCCCACACCCCTCAACATTTGCTTTTTACATTACCAACCCAACCAACCAATTCATTAATTAATTAATTTTTCACGTCTAACCCGACCGATCCATAATCACCTACATCCCGACCCATAACAACAATTATGGACTTGTTCTAAATTGGTTTCATAATTCTCTTATCTTAACTAGGAATGAAAATATTAAATACTTTATTCATTTCAAAATTTCGAATGATGTACTTAATATTTTATAAATCTGATCTTGGAATTAGTTACACTCACACTCAATTAAAAAAACATTTTGTTATAATTTTTAACTTTCTTTTGAATGTGAATATTGTCTCTACTAAACTGGTCCAAGTCTTTTTAGTAGACGTTGTTCTCACTTATGCACGGTTCCATAAACTTCTCTCGTTCTAACGTGAACTCGTCTGCTCAATGTGTCCCATATAATCTAATTAAACAAAGTGTTTAATTTAGTTGAAATTTTTATTAACAAAATTACATATTATATGTTGTATTATAAGCATTAGTACCCCACATTGTCAATTCAAGGGATTTTGAAGATTTCAACTTTTGGCAAGTGGAGGGAAAGCATAGGCCAATGTCATTTGTCATACACAAAATATCTCACTTGCTTATCATCACAACTTTTTAAATCCCAACAAGAAAAAAAAGAAAGAAAAGTTAACTAATCAAATCTTGTAATTACAAATTTAATTATATCAAAGTTGCACTTTAATAAAGGAGGGTCATTAGTCCTGAATTATTTTAAAGTTAATCAACTAATTAATCAATGGGGCCAAAACGACAACTTTTTATTTTATTTTTTATTTTTCGAAAAAGGAAACAAAATGTTACTTTCATAAGCATAATAATTATTATTAGAATTGAACTTTGTATATGGTTGAAAGGTCAATATTGAATATTATAACTCAAAACTTCCCTTTTACTAAATAAAGTAAGGCCTTAGTTTTGATAAGTCAGACAATTTTATTGCATTTTTGGTTGGTCTCTACAAATTTCTCCCGAACATAATCATCTCTCTCTATCTCCGATTCAGTAAAATAAAATAAAAACAATATTTAATGAGAGATGGCATTCATGTGTGGATTCCGCTCTCCACAAATCAAAACAACGATGGATACTAGTTTCATTCAGGCAAATTTATTTGATTATGATATCTGAATTTTCATGTTTGTTTTTGCTTTTAAAATTTTAAATTTTGATTTCAAATGTTATAATTTAATATTCAGTATAATAATATTAAAGAGGTAAGTAATGTCTTCCTCCATTTAATAATTAATTCTATTATGTGTGTAATTTTTACTAATTTAATTTTTAGTTGGGCTATTTATTGCATGATTTTTTAGTTGGGTCAATTATGGTATTTATGCTGGCTGAATTAAGTAATAACTAGTGAGGGCTAATTTTTAGTCAAATTTCTTAAAACGCATATTCAAATGTTTAAAATTTAACTTAGATTTTAAAAATATTTCTAAAATATAGATACCAAAATAAATAAATATACGAAAAAAATTAATATGTTTACAAAATTAAATTATAAAAATTAAAAATAAAATAATTATCAAATAGACCCAAATAAACAATTAATCCATATAAAATTTTAGGCCTTGCCCTCACACAACATTCTCTGTAGTAATAATCTTATAATCAAAGGACGACTATATCTCTCTCTTTTTTCTTTTTTCCTTTTTCCTTTTTTTTTCTGTTCAAATACTAATTTCTACAATAACCATCAATACCTAAAGATCTTTTTTAAGTAAATAAATAAATAAAAGATGATGAACAAGAACACTGGTCGTTTTCCTAATAACTGTCAACACAGCATTTGACTTGATCTTTTAAGCAACAGCAGGCATGTCCCCGAGCCATGGGCGGGCTTCTGCATATTGTCGTAGATCCTCTGGAAATCGAGCTTCTTGAACTCGTCCCATTCGGTTAGGAAGCACACTCCATGTGCATCTCTTGTTGCTTCGTATGCATCCCGTTCGACACTTACTTGCTTTATAGTGGTCGGGCTCATCGGATGTTCCCAATCGAACTTCTCCATCGAAAGGTCTCTCTGGATTTGATCTATAGAAACCTGTGGATCGTATATACTTAGCCTCGCTTTGTCGCCTAACAAAGCTTTGCACACGTCAATGGCTGGTGTCTCTCTTGTATCTCCAGTGTCTTTCTTGAATGCGAATCCAAGGATGGCGATCTTCTTGCCCGAGACAGTGTTGAACATGGATGAAACCAACCGGTTGACGAACCGGGACTTCTGGTAGTCGTTTATCTTGATGACTTGTTTCCAGTAGTTTGCTACCTCAGGGAGGCCATTGCATTCACAGATATACACCAAGTTCAAAATGTCTTTCTGGAAACAAGAACCACCGAAACCTACACTGGCATTCAAGAATTTCAGGCCGATTCTTGAATCCGTACCAACCGAATGCGCCACTTCAGTGATATCTGCACCGGTTGCCTCGCAGAGAGCAGAAATGGCATTAACTGAAGAGATCCTCTGAGCTAAAAAGGCATTGGCAGCTAGTTTCGATAGCTCGGCAGACCATAGATTAGTACACAGAATTCTTTCCATGGGCACCCAGTGGGCATACACATCTCTGAGTTTCTCTATCGCCTTCAATCCTTCTGGAATTTCCCTTCCACCGATAAGAACCCGGTCGGGATTGAAAAGGTCTTGAATAGCAGTTCCCTCAGCAAGAAACTCCGGGTTTGAGAGTATTTGAAAGTTGATCCCTTTACTGTTGTGGGTCAGTATCTTTTCAATGGCCTCAGCTGTCTTCACAGGGACAGTAGATTTTTCAACCACAATCTTGTCGGATTTCGATACATCGGCAATCATCCGAGCAGCACTTTCCCAGTACGTGAGATCGGCCGCCTTCCCCGCTCCGAGGCCCTGAGTTTTAGTTGGTGTGTTGACAGAAACAAAGACGATATCAGCCTCACCTACATGTTTCTCAACATCATAGCTGAAGAACAGATTCTTCCCTCTGCACTGTTTCACCACATCTTCAAGGCCCGGCTAGTAAATCGGTAGCTGTTCACTGTTCCAGGCGTCGATCCTCGAAACCGAAATGTCCACCACGGCTACCTCAATGGAGGGACACTTGAGAGCAATCACCGCCATCGTCGGGCCACCAACATAGCCAGCCCCAATGCAACAGATCTTCACCATTTCTCTATTTGTTTCAAACAGTCAAAATCCAAACAGCAGATGGCAATTGAAAGAAGATTAGTACCAAAAAGCAAATGTTACTAAATCTAGTCTCCTATTTTTCTCATCAAGAACTCAACCAAATCCGAACAGTCAAAATGTAACTAAATATAAGCTTCCACTTTCACCATTTCTATTTGTTTCAAATAGTCAAAATCCAAACAGCAGATTGGTACCAAAGGCCAATGTAAGTAAATATAAACTTCCATTTTCTGATCAAGAACTCAACAAAACAATCCCCATTCTTCTACAACCAAAACTTACAGAGAAATAGATCTGGGTGTAACAAGAGAGATAAAACCTAAAATCAGAGTTCGAATTCACTTCATTCGACATTCAGACCTAAAATAGATTCGATTCCGCCACCGACAAAAGTTCCAAAGCAAAAACAGAGGCGAGGAAGCAGAAAAACAGAGAGAACCCATTGATTAACAAGCACTGCAAATCAAACCAAGCAAACCCCAGAACACAGAAACACAGGATATCATTATGAAAAACCAATCAGAACTGTAATAAGAAAAATCAGAAGGAAGACGAACGATTAGTTTAATTACCTTGTGTCGGTGAATCAATCTCAGAACAGGGGAAGCCGAAAATGTGATCTTGCGGTTGCGGAGAAGAAAAAGGGAAGAAATGGGGTCGACTTTTCAAAGACCCGTTAAATTGTTGCAATTGTATAGCCCACCAAAATTTCAGATCAAACAATCGAATGCACCAAGATTTTTGTCTCTTTGCCGAAAAATGTCCCAATTTGTCATTTGAAATAAATCTACTCGGTTTGCTCTTCACGAGAACCAATAAATTCCCAACATAGATGAAAATGATATTGCGTGTATTCAATCATTTCTGTGTTCATGTCATATTAAATCAAGTCTAAACCATTCAAAGGCTCTACACCCTTCAATTTTGAGGTATATATATATAGATATATATATATATATATAATTGATTCTTTTATACTATTTAAATTTATACATGTGATAATCATTTAAAACATGATGTTAAATTTTAAATTGGATGGTTACCATTGTTCTCTTGTCTTATTTTAAAATTTATACATGCTACAATCATTTAAAATATGATATTAAATATCAAGGGAAAATTGCGCTCAATAGTCAATCAATTCATTGTTCTGTAGGTTGGTACTTTGTATACTACTCCTCGTGAGTAGGACTTCATCCATAACATAATCGGCAGATTCAACATGTATGCCTACAAGTTAAAGGAGTTCAAATAGTAACAGATGACTCACTTTTTCTAAGTAGGAGAAAAAAGGATGAAAACATGCCTAAGTCAAAGACTCTACTGAGACAAAAATGGGCTATCAAGAACGTAGAGGAGATAAGATAGACAGTAAAAAATCTTACGAAAAAGTGCTTCAAATCTTCGTATGTGTGAAGGATTTTTGTAGGGACTTTCATAAGCGTGGCCCACACACGTCTAGAGAAGAAAGAAAAAAGAGGGGATAAAGAAACCCTTAATCCTAATCATCAAATTGGCGCGGCTTGATGCACCTCGTCTCTTCTTAATATTTGTTTTGAAATAACCTTCTAATATGTTACATTATACAAAGAGTTAAAATTAAAAATATTTAAATAGTTGTTTGCTTAATTCTATGAGAACATTATGAGAACGTTGTTAAATGTTACTTTCTTAGATATGATATAAATAAAACATTTTGGGACAGTGTTGAATGTTATGCGAACAAGGGGAAAAAAATCTATACGAGCATAGTTTTAACATTAAAAGTATTTACTTAGGAGGCTGGATGTTTAAATAAAAAATTATTACCTATACATACATACATGACATGTGAAAAAGGTGTCACTTGTTTCTATTTTATTTATTTACTATTATCCTATTATAGTAAATGTCTTAATCAGTTAAAGTAGGCTCATGTGGACTAATATTCTTTAAAAATCATCTTTAAGTATTTTATAAAATCATTAATTAATTATCAAATTCCATTCCCCAATTCAAATAATCATATTACAATCAAATAAGGTCATTCGGAGCATAGTTGAAAATTGGTTAATATGTATATTCTCAATCAAAATGTCGAAAATTCAAATCTCCACTCATACATGGTGGAATAAAAAAATCAAATCAAATAAGTGGCCCAAGCGAAGAAGAAGAACAAAAAAAGATATACAAAAATACAAAAAATCTTCAATTTTGTATCTTTAATTGAGTCACCTCATGTTGCCAAAAAAATTAGAAAAAAAAAACAGCAAAAGATATTTTCTTCTCCACTTATTCAAAGTCAGATGATCCAAGTTGACAAAATTAGAACTTGAAAGTTCAACTAGAAATATATTCCTGTGATGATGCATACATATAGATTTACTAAAGTTTTTTACGTTTATCAGCAGAAATTAAAGGCACAATAAGGAAAGTTACGAAAATCATGCATCCACTTCTAACAAGAAATATAAACATCAAACTGTGGCATTAACCTTCTTTCAGATTCTCCAACTTGTAAGAACCAACTAAGAAGCCAAGAAATTCTTGAACCATTGAACCGAGTCCTTGGGGTATCTCTTCAGCTTATCCCTGAAATCAACATAGTAAAGGCCAAACCTTGAACTGAAACCAGCCGCCCACTCCCAATTATCCAACAGAGACCAAACGAAATACCCTTTCACGTTGCATCCATCTTCCCTGCACACAACCAGATTTCATGGTCACAAACAAATTAACCATTGCCACTGAAGAAGAAGAAGAAGAAGAAGAAGAAGAAGAAGAAGAAGAACTCACTTGATGGCCGCCAAAAGGTTTGTCAAGTAGCCATCGTGGTATCTGATCCTCTTCTCATCTTTCAGTGCCTCTTTGATTGGTTTAAATATGTCATTTGGGTCGTCCATCCCTGTTATAACCCAAAAACAGAGTCAGATCTTTACTTTTTTGTTAAAATTTGTTGTGTTTTTGAACTTTGAAGCTGTGTTTACCATTTTCAGTAATCATCACTAGTGGGTTCCCGTAGTTGTTCTTGATGTAATTCATCAAACTTCGCATCCCACGAGGAACTATGTATAACCATATAGAGCTTGCCTGCAAGTTCATCAAAGAAACAGGATTGGAAATCGATTAGGATCTATGGTATGCAGAGAGAGACCTTGTTTTTCTATAGGAGCTGCACTGCACCATACCCTTTCTCCAATGGTTTTCAGCCCTTTGAATGCTGCATAAACAAGAAACAGAATCATGGGAGAGAATTAAAAAGGGTAAACTACAAATTCCGATTCCAATATATCGGGATGTTTCGAAAGAGTGGTGTTCATTGAGAGTTCTTACGAACGGTGAAGGCACCAGAATCAGCAATGGAGTCATTCAGGGCAACCCCAATAATGTTTGTGCTGTTGTGATAAGCGTAAAATGTGGTGTAGTGATTTATGCCAACGAAGTCCAGAGACCCTTTCACCATAGCCGCCTGCTGCCGGGAAAACGTCGGCAGCCGCCCGCCGACTCTGCTTCTCATGGAGCTCGGATAGTCGCCAAAGATCAACGGATTGAGAAACCTGAAAGTGAATTAACTTTAACAGAAAGTTGGAAGAAATTCAAAATGCGTTGTTCTTGTTCATCAAGTCATCACCATCCAAGCTGAAAATCTTGAGCTCTTTGGGCTGCTTGAATGTCAATGGTGGAATTCGAACCTGGTTCGAACCAGATAACATCGAGCGAGATCCCAATCACTCCCCTCTGTGTACGCTGCATAAACCCCCAAATTTTACACCCGTTATCAAAATGTTCCAATCTCAAAATCGATCAAAATCTCGTTAGGGTTTTTACCTTGTACTTTCTTCTGTAAATATCGGAGACGGCGGCGTGAGATAAGAGAACATTGTGCGCGACAATGTAAGGCTCGGTTGCAGAATTTCCACTCCGGCAGAGAACATGGAGAAGAATTGAGCAGCGGCCCGGCGCCTGGAGACCGACATCGTAGCCCTGGGTAGCGAACGTATGCGGCTCATTGAACGTAATCCAGTGCTTCACCCGATCGCCGAACTTCTGAAAACACGTCTCGGCGTACAGAGCGAAATCGTTTCTGCAATTTGGAAGATGCGAATTGAAATCGCTGAAGAAACGGGAAGAAAATTAGGGTTGGGGTTAGGGATTACATGATTTGGGGGTTCAGCCAGCCGTTGTATTTGTCTTCTAGGGCTTGAGGAAGGTCCCAATGGTAGAGAGTGACATAGGGTTGAATTCCTGTTTGAAGAAAGATTTGCAGTTTCAGCCATTGAAGATGAAGATGAAGATGAAGATGAAGATGAAGATGAAGATGAAGATGAAGAGATTACATACCATTGGCTAACAAAGCATTGATGAAATTGTTGTAGTGATCAACTCCAGCCTGGTTGATCTCTCCACTTCCATCTGATCAAAACCAAAATACATCAAAATTCCAAGCTTCTTTCTGAAAATATTTCATAATCTTTTTATTGAATTGCCATTGCAGTGAGAACCGGTAGAAGTTGACTACACTCAACTGCCAACTACAAGCTGATCCAGATATATTAATGGAAATTACATATAAAAAAACCAAATTATTGGCAATAATCACAGAACAAATTGTTTTTCTTAAATTATAGTTTTAGTCCCAGTGTATTTTCCATTTCAATTTCAATTTGATTATTTGTTTTCCAGAAGCCTTTTAATCCAGCTCAAATCCACTTCCGAAAATTACTAAAATAGGCATTGAAATGTCTATAAATGATGGACTATACGAGTCATGTATATAAAGATAAAAATAGAATTACATAAAACGACTAAATAAGCACTTTTTTAATTAGTATGTTTGTAAAATTATAATTCTATTTCAATATAATATGGCAATTTAAATTACCTTCCACTATAATTTTTCAAAATAAAATTATAACTTTTAAAATATTAGGGAGAAATTTGAAAAACACCTAAATATTATATGGTAAATTATATATTTAGAACAAAATAAATTTTTTTAATTGAATGAATAAAAAAGTGCACATTAATCCAGCTCTAACCTCCATCCTATTTTCTAATAGACTCGGCTAAAGATATATATAATATATATATATATATATTACAATCATTATAACCTACAATACTTATATATCATAAAGCCAAATATTCCATCACGTTAAAACAATAAATAAATAATCAGACTGGACTGATCCAGTAAAGAAAGATAATAATAATAAGAGAAATATAGAAACTAAATTAAAAAAAAAAAAAGTTAAGATGTTGATTATAGTTTTGTATTAATAGTCATTTTGTTCTCTATTCGTAAAATTTTAACACAAATTTTATATCCAATAAAAAACTCTTTAATATAAAATTATGATTATATTTAAATAAATATAATCAACCAACATGACGTTGAAAATTGTGATGGAAAAAAATGAGATTAAAAATAAAAATAAAACAAAGACTTAAAATAAATAAGTCTGAAGTGTTAAAAGAGGTGAGAAAGTTAAAAAGAAAGGGGAGAGAGAATTTACTTGGGAAAATTCGAGACCAGGCAATGGAGAATCTGTAGGCGTCCATACCCATATCCTTCATGAGTTTAATGTCTTCCTGTTTCCAATTTTTATTTATTCATTTAATCTCTTTTTCTCTCAATTTTCTTCAAAAAGTTAAAAAATAAAGAAATAAAGAAAAGATGGTTACCGGGTAACGGTGGTACTGGTCCACGGCAACATCTGCATTACTGAAATCAAGCACCTTTCCTGCAAGCACCATTCGTAATTCATAATTTACAACCACAATAAAAATAAATTAATTAATTAGTATTTAACGAAAATCAAATTTTGTAGAAAATTTTTAAAAAAGAATTACCAAATGTATGGGAAAATGTGTCCCAAACTGTGGGTCCCCTTCCGTCCTCCTTTACAGCGCCTTCATACTGCATTCACATAGTGCCCAAAAGCTATTCAATTGCACCCTAATTGCTCCTTTAATTTCATTTTTTCTTTCATTTTTTTTACTTTAATAATTTCACTTGTATTTTAAATTTAAAGAATATGTGCACCTCCATTTTTATTGAACCGATGGAGAGTCTAAATATATGTTTTAATCTTCTTTTTCTTTTTACTATGTTTTAGTCTTTAATGTTTGGATCTTTTTTCATTTTAGTCTTGATGATTTATATTTTTTTTTTAATTTAGTCCTTTATATTTTTATATTTTTCAATCTAATTATTTATAGTTGGTAAATGTTAAATTTAGCTGATGACAAACTTATAATATTTAGTGAAAATTGACAAAAAAAGATAATACTAAATGAAGAAATATATCATCTATGAAATGAAAGTTAATTCATCATCTAAATTTTTAATAAATTGGTAGAAATTTCGATTTTTTCTCTGATAATCCTTTTTATATTTTCTAAATTTCCGTCAATTTATTAAATATTGAAGATTAAATTGAAAATTTAGAAACAATAGAGACTAGATTAAAAGTAGAAGAGAATATTAGGATTGTACTTTATCAAAAAGAAAAAAAAAAGTAAAACTTATATATTTTGGCCTATTGCATAATTTATAGAAGAATATTAAACATTGAGACTAATAGGATCTTTCATGTACTCTTCAAATATTAAAGAAAAATATTAAGTTTAATCCAATGACTTTTTGTGATTAAAATAAAATTTAAACCTTAATGTTTTGTGATCATAATCAGTTTATTTGACTAAAAAAAAAGGGTTAAAAATTATTTTCAGATATGAAACCTTTATTTATTTTTTTATTTTTGATAAAAGTGAGACTCATAAGTCTAGTTTTTATTTTAAAAAAGTTATCGAGATTCTGATAAAATTTATAAATTATAAAATCAGAGAACGTTTGGTTGTTAACAAAAGCTTTTGTTTGTTCAAAACTGTTTTTAAGAACATCATGCACTTTGAATTTATTAAAAGTTACAAACAAAACAAATTAAAGCAAGTAAAAGTTAAGTCGTGCAAGAAAACAAAATAAAACAAAACTAACTCCTTAAAAAGTGGTTACTTGAACAAATATTTATTCTCAAGTTTTTAAATCTTATTTAAACATTTCATAATTAAGAGAGATTAATTGAAATTAAAACGACGCAGTTCCAATTTCAGTGGAAGATTTGGAAAGGACAGAATCGGTAACTTCGGTAGTCTACCCGTTTTCTCCATCATTGCGTATATATAATATTATAAATCGCTATAATTAATGACTAAAGAACAAAAACAGAATTTCAAATAAAAAAAAAAAACAAAAACAAAAAATGTCCCATTTGCCCCCATCCCACGTCAGATAATTCTATCGAATAAAAAGCTTTATTTTTTTATTTTTTTGGAATAAAGGCTTTATATTGTATTTAAATGTGGTGACAATTACAAATTAACCCTATTTATTTTGTCGTTCTATAATCATTTCTGAAGTTTTGAATATGATTTCAGAAACAATTGAAGAAATTTAATGTTAAATTTCAAATAACCGGCTATTTTCACCAACTTAATACAGTGTATTTTGCTTGCATGATCCATCCTGATATCAAGTAATCTAAAGTACGAGATTATAATAGGCGAATATAATATAATATATATATATATATATATATATATATATATTATTGTTTCTATAAATTATAATAGGCGAAAAGAAGAAGAGGAAGAGGGTAAAAGTGGAACCTGGAAAGCAGAGGAAGCAGTCCCGAAAACAAATCCGCTCGGAAAACCGCTTCTGGTAATCTGCGCCGAACAAATCTGAATCCCTAATACCACCACCGTTAACGCCACCACGCCGACGCCGGCGCCTCTTGCTCCGGCCACCATAGCGCCGAGGGAGAGAGAGGGAAAGAAAAGACAATTAGAAAGTGGTTTAGGAATTCAAATTCTCGAGATTTGAAGAAACGAATAATGCAGAGAGAGAGAGGGAGGGAGTGGATTTGAAGAGATCGAGAGAGAGTGTGAAATCGACGGTGGCAGTGGCGGTGGTGGGCGGCGGTGGGGACTGAATCTGAAGGAATGGGTGGATTTTATAAATTGGGTGGGCAATTGGATTTATGTATTGTGGAATTCCCACTCAGGAGAAGTCGCTCAGTTCACACGCCTTCCAATCATATAATTCAACCCCTTTTTTAGTTCCACATTCCATTCCCATTTTTTTTTCTTTCCTTTTTTGCTTTTCTTGGCCTCATCGTCTTATCTCTCATCCATAGTAATTAATTAAAAGGATTACCGGTTTTGTCTTGGAATTTCAAAATGACTTTATTTAATACAATATTCGGGATCAAACTCACAATCTCTTATTGTATTGGAGATATAAGTCAATTACATTCAAAATATTTATTTTATGACTAATTTATCATAATAAACTATATTTTTTCGATCATATCTTAAGGTACTATAGTCTATAGTATAAACTACCATTAACGTAGTTGTGGTCTACTATAGACTTTAGACCATTATTGCAAAAAATTGTGGCCATTTTGAAAAGTAAACTAGTAAATTTAAATAAATCTAAAAGTGTAATGACTATAATTTCGAAAGTCCATTTACATGTTTAAATCTAAAGAAATATTTGTCCGACAGAGTAAATAAATCTAATTAGTTCATAATTCTTGTTTTTTCAAAATGTTTATATTGACAATTCGAGGGGGGAAACCAAACGTAAAAATGATCTCTACATATGGTTTGGTTCCTAAATTTCTTAAAGTTTACAATTTGGATATTCATGTCCAATCATAGAAATTCTCGAAAACTAAACTTCAATTATAATTATTTAAAGAAATATTCTAATTAACCTTTTTGAAATGATTGGGCAAAGCACACTGTACAAGGTGAATATGAACTAGTATTTAATTGTTGCATAGGACCAACTTAGTTGACAAAAATATTAGTTTAATATAAATAATATATCAAAAGATTCAAAACTTTAGGTTTATGTTGTTAAAATATTGATAAATAATTAAATTTATTGTAACTCATCAATTTAAACATTTAGATTCAGTGTTGGTATTAGAACAAAACTTTGTCATTTTCTCTCTAATTAATAGTGATAACCACCCGTTAGGTCCAAATCTACAAATGAAGAGAATAATTCAAATCATTGATAAATAATTAATTTGTCGTACGAGAATAAAAACTACCATAGCTTTATTTATATTAAACTAAATTTCTATTAAATATAGCATGGCAACTTGTTATATTAGATTATACTAGTAGTCATAATAATTTTTTAAAAGAAGCATAAGAACTACATTGAAACTAATATCAAAGGATTATATAAAATCATAATTAAAAAGTTTGACTTTTAGCGCAACATTCAGCCACAAAAAACATCAGTAATATTTTGTGTAGGTCCAAGGTTAAAATCTTCATTCTCCAATATCTTAATTAAAAAATCAATAATAATTTTTTTTCGATTCAAATTCACACCCTTATTATATTGATAATAAATATAATAATTATATTAATACATCTTAAATTTATTTTAGTCCATGAACTTTTAAATTTGTTTTATCATGGTCTCTCAACTTTTAAAATCTATATTATAATTGATGAACTTTAAAAATATAATAATTTTAAACTTTACATTTATTTTTCTTAACAATGACATAGTTTCGTACCAACCTAATAATATGAGCATATATTTCAACTAAATTGATTGGAGGTGAATCCTCAACGAGTGGATATTAGGTGCAAAAATAAAATAGCAAAATCAAAATAATTATTTTTTAAATTTGCAAAAAAGACTAAAATATATCTTTCCGAAATTGATGGACCAGAATTAAATTTAAACCTAAAAAGAGTAATATTTGGAAATATAAAAGAAAGCTAAATAAGGGAAAATTGTAGGTCAAGGCGCAGCTGGGCAACAAGGGAACTGGCACTATACAAATTTGGAATGTGGCTCGCCCGTCATCTTCTGCCACGTTCACACTGCATCGTTGACGCAAATGCCCCCATAAAATTTTGGATCATTTTAGTTCTTTGTATTTTTTAAATGTTCATTTTAGTGATGTACGGTGACTATTTTTATTCCTTCATTTTATTTTTAATCTAATTTTTTTATCGCAATTTCGACAAAGCATCACAATCAATATATTTCTTAAAATGTAAATATTACTTTATAATAAAGCGTTTTCGTTAGGTATAAAATTTGTATTAAAATTTTGCATGGAATACTAAAATGATAAAACTGTTATGGACTAAAATGAACATTTTCAAAGTATAAAGACTAAAATAAACAAAAAAAATATCGGGACCAAAAGTTCAGTGGTCTATTAGATACAATCTTATTAGTTTATAACTAAACTTAGTAATATAACTTACAAATTATACGAACAATATTATTTTAAAATGAATTGATCCCAAGCTAGACCTAAAATAATTTATGAAAGAGTAATAAGAAGAGTAGAAGGAAGAAGTTCTTCACACAAGTCCATTTTTGTCAAAACACACTTATGTTGCATCTCCTCTTAGTTTACTCTTCCAATCTTCTTTACTTTTAAAGCTCTAATAATTACATGCACCAATAATTCTAGAAGGAAAATAAAACAATACAGAAAATACATGAGGATATTCTTATACTTTTTTTTTGATAAAGGATACATGTAAGTTTTTAAAAGTTTTCATTCTACCATTATTCCCAAACACCCCAAACACAAAAGGAGTGATTTTGAAATAAGAGATTTCAAGTATAATTGATTTTCCAAAATCACTGCACTATCTGAGTGATATTTTAAAAATCAATCTAAAGTAATTTTAAATTTTCATAAAATCAAAATTTTAATTTGTTCATCAAGATTTAAGACAAAGTGCTGGATCAAAAATACTCTCAAATATGGGTCAATAGTTCAACCCCTATCAATTTCAGCTTAGCTCAACAGACATGTATCATTGTTGATTAGGAGGTTGCATGCTCGAACTCCCACCTTATATATTGTACTAACAAAAATTCGATATCGGTTGAAAGTATTTAAAAAAAAAATAATAATAAAAATTAAAAAAAATTCCCCAGAGAGTGGACCTGAATTGATAGCCCAAGGGTTCCCGCCGTTTTGTAAGTAAACTGGGCCGATTAAGAAAGTTCAGTCGCGAAGCCAATGTCTCAACTCTGTTGAATCGAAATTCCTAAATCCAAATTCGCAACTACGAGTTCAGAAATGGAAGACGAAGAAGATCCTCCGCTTGCGGTTGAAATCGGCGAAACTATTACTGCTGCCGGGCCACATGAAGATGAAGGCGTTTCTGTCGGCGTTACCGTTATCACCGGATATCTTGGAGCCGGAAAATCCACTGTAAATTACTCTATGAACCTGTCCCCCCCTCACTCTTCACTTGAATTTGAATTAGAGAATGATGATTTTTGTTTCTTTTTGGTGGTACTGTGGTATTTAGCTGGTTAATTATATACTGAACTCGCAACATGGCAAGAGAATTGCTGTTATACTGAACGAGTTTGGTGAAGAAATTGGAGTTGAGAGAGCGATGATAAATGAGGGTGATGGCGGGGCTTTGGTCGAGGAATGGGTCGAATTAGCAAACGGATGCATTTGCTGCACCGTCAAGCATAGCCTGGTTCAAGCCCTAGAGCAACTTGTGCAGAGAAAAGAAAGGTATTCTATTATTATGTTGGATTTCAGCGCAGATTTCGTGAAAAATACGTTGATCAGTGAATTGTGAATTCTTCACGCTTGTTTCTAGGCTCGATCATATTTTGCTGGAAACTACGGGGCTAGCAAATCCTGCTCCACTGGCTTCGGTGCTTTGGCTGGATGATCAATTGGAATCGACGGTCAAGCTTGATTCAATTATTACCGTCAGTTCTTAGTTCTTTTTTCTTCACTTCTTGAGTTAGTTTCGCAAGTTTCCTGTGAATTACACGCTATTGATCGCGAGTGTCTGTGAATTGCATGCTATAGTTCCTCGAGTGTAAACTCTATGAGGCGTCAAATTTGCTGTTTAATTGAGATTGCGGTAGCCAATGAAGCTTAAGTTTTCCCCTCGTACTAAGGCCAATGTGTATGCGTTGTCTATCCATGTTTGGATGTATGCTTCTGCTTATTCAAGATAGAAAGATAGTTTTAAGATTCCTTTCTTATAGTATAAAATTTTCACCTGATATAATTTTTTTTCCCTTTGGATGAATTCCTGCTCAGTAGGTTGTGGACGCTAAAAACCTTAATTTTCAATTAAATGAGCACCGAAGTTCATCATCATTTCCCGAGGCATTTCATCAAATTGCATTTGCGGTAATAATCTTAGTTTTGTGTTCTCTGCAGCTTTTCACTCTATATTAACCGTGTCTTACATGCCGTCGTATGCTGCTCAGCTGTCATCTTCAAAATTTATCATTTTATTCCCGGAGTTTTATTTACTACTCTTTTCAATCTAGTCTTCTTGATAATTGTTCTATATGCAGACGTAAGAAACTTGTAAATCTGTTATTCCTTGTAGGATACTATTGTTCTTAACAAGGTGGACTTGGTCTCTTCCAAACATGGGGGTGGTGGTGCATTGGAGGACCTGGAGTACGAAATACGTAACATTAATTCCCTTGCCAAAATCATTCACTCTGTTCGGTGTCAAGTCGACTTGTCTTTGATACTAAACTGCAATGCCTATAACGCTACTGTCAGTCATAAACTTCTTATTTTTACCTCCTAGTTCATTCTCAATATCTGGGTCAGTCCTCTTTATCTAAAACCGTTCAGTTTCTTTTCCCCACTTAGAATACAGGTCATTTAGAAGCATTGTTGAAAGAAAGCCGTTCCCTATCCACCAGAGATCTTCATGATACAGGTGTTCGAACCTTGTGCATTAGTGATGACAATAAAGTTGACCTTGATAAGGTAGTTTTCTGAAACTTTGTTAACTATTTGACCTTTATTATAAACTAACAGACACAAGGATCAACTAATCACTAGTGACAGATCATGTATTTCCATTAAAAACTGTGTGGTTCCGTTCTGAGTTTCAGAGTTCTCTGAGCTTGGTTTCGTGTATCATCTACGTTGTTGCTTGTGCTGAATATTCTTATGAATCCTCATCATGCAACTATAGGATCGTCGTATTTTAAATTTCTTTTGCATTAAAAAATTTCAAGACCTGGAATGTACCTAACTAAGAGGAAAGGTGAAGATGTAATTTATCAAGGATAATGTATGAACTTGTCAAGACTAACCTATTATGGACCTATTATCGTTTAGTTAGTATTTTCTGTTTGACCCAAAGTTTCCTATTGAAGCAATGAAATTTGGAATTACTAATATTTTTTCCATCAGCGTGCTGGATCAATTCAGCAAAGTATCTAATTTTAAGAGTGATTATATCAATCACTCATCTTTACTACGAACATGATTATTGCAGTAGATACAACTCAAAAAAGAAAGTACTATGAGTTACTTCCTTGAAATTCTTAATATTTCTTATTAATCTGCTAGTCATCTCCCATCTTCCAGACGTATGTATGTGCTATTCTCACACTTGCTGTATTTTCCAACAGGTTCATTCTTGGCTTGAGGAGATACTTTGGGATAAAAAGGGTGGCATGGATGTTTATCGTTGTAAAGGAGTTCTAAGCATAAAGAATTCTGATCAACTACATACTTTGCAGGTAGATTTGTGCTTAAGATAACCTGGTGAAAGTAAAAGAATTAACTAGTGTCACTCAGCCTTAACTTTATCAATTCAATTATCATTCAATGTCACCTTTGTCCTGGAAACGTTAGTTCAGTCCTGTCAATCATGCTTCAACACGACGACTTCTAGTATTAATCTGATATGCATGCATTCCTTTGGGGTACAGAACCGATATTAAAAGGTTGAGCTACTTGACTTTTCCAAAGAAGTGATGTTATGAGGAACTCTAAAGATTACACCTATTAAGTTATGAGGAGATACCACGTCTTCATAATATAGACCGTAGTAGTTATTATACCATTATGACAGTTGCCCTTTTCCTAAACACTCCATTTAGCAGACATGTTTTTTCATGTCAATGGCTGATTCATTGGTTGCTCTTGCTCCCTGAGCATGTGACAGGCCGTGAGGGAATTATACGAGATCGTTCCTACTCGCAAATGGAATAATGGAGAAAGTCCTATGAACAAAATAGTCTTCATAGGTAAATGATATACAATTATCCACTCTTATACCCCATGGATTTTTGTGGTGGAACTATTTAATCGTTTTTAAACCCATACATTCTATATAATGCAGGTCGTAATCTGAACGAGGACGTTCTCAGAGAAACCTTGAGAGCATGTGCAGTCTCCTAAATTTTGTAGCTTTACAAGTTGCTTGATTACAAAGGAAAATAAGCCAGCTGCACAACAAGAAGTGCTTGTGGTATCAGGTATGAATCACGAATTGTTCTGATTCCAAAATGCTTTCTGGTCTTTCTTCCACGTGATTCAAATTTCAACTCATTACAACAATCCCAACTATAAGAATGTGAGAAACTCAAAGGTTTTGGGGTAGAAGAATTTGAAGAACGTGAAGTTTTTTTTTTTTTTTTTGGTAAATCTTAGGGGAACGTAAAATAGTTCGTTTTAAGTTGTTTGATTTTTTTTTTTTAGAATTCAAACCTCTAACTTTTTGATCGAGGAGCGAGAATAACCAGTTAAGTTATGAGTTATGCTCAATTTTAATTTGACTTTACAACATTTGGCATCTAGTTTTGTTGCTTTCCATTGGACTACTAGACCAATCTAATTGTGATGAAATCTTTTCCTTTTCTTACTCATATTTTTTTTTTGTTGCTTTTTTTTTCCTCTACAATTTCTCTCACTACATTTTGCACAATCTTTATTCTCTCTACACACCCTTATTCTCATATCATCACTCATTCTCTCTCTTGAAATAAGTAAAAAGGATTTAGGATTTATCTTGTCATTAGAGAGATTAATTGAATGCTGTTAGTACTCAATATTCTGATGGTATCAAAGTATGTAAGTAATCAAATAACCATTTTCCTAATTAAGAAATTATTTCTCTTCACAATCTAAACAATATCATCAAAACACTTAAACCGACAATTTATTAGATTGGATATGAATCTCGTATGAATCTTGTATTTTAGGTAATGTTGAATCGTCTAGTTGGACTTAACTTTTGAAGATGAGCCAAATCAATCTAGGCTCAAAAAAATGTTTTAGATTCGTCTTCTAAACAAAAAAGAAATATATATATTAAAAAAATAACCATTATGTAAAGATTAATTAATTGTTTTAGCCCTCAGTACTTTTTCATTAGTAAGTTAGAAAATAGTTTTTTTTTTAATATATCTTTTTGAAGTAGTTTTTCTTTTTAGTTCACAACTATCGTGCTAGTTTCACTTTTCAATTAAATAAACACTTTATAGGAATATTATAATATTTGTTAAAATATAATTTTCGTCTTTGTACTATGTTTAAATTCGATTCATGTACTTAAAATTATTAACTTTTTCTAAAAAAAATTAGTTTCTATCAGTCTTCCCTCTATAAATTTTTGGAATTTATTCACATTGTATATCTTTTTAATGATTTTTTGGACCAAAATATATTTAAAAATTTGGTACATGGAGAGATAATTCAAATCTTTTAAGATACAAAAGAAAAGATTTTGATGTTGAATACTTCCATATTTCGTTTGATCAACACATTAAAATTAAGAGAACATAAACAAAACTCATCAAATCATATTGTCATTAGGATAGCCAATTTGAGCATTAGAGGTGTTAAAAATCTAGATGATCCGAAAAAATTGATCAACCTAACCCAACCAAGACTATTCATCTAAGAATTCACCTAAAAATTAAAACGAGTTAAACTAACCCACACAACTTATTATTAATTTTAAAATTATTTCTTTTAGTTGCCATAAAATTATGTAGAAATATATTCATTTTAGTTTTTCTTCGTGAGAGATTTTTTTATGGATTATTTATTATACAACAACTTTTAGAATAACATTAAAGATAAGTTTATGGACCTTGATTCAATTTAAAAAAACATGCAAATAAATGTTTAAAATATCGTCAAACCGAACATAGCTCAAATGGTTAAGACACTCATATCTTACTAAAAGATCAATTCCAATCCAAAACTATTTTATAACTGGGTTAAGTTGAGTCCCTTATTTAATAAGAGTTGTTTGAGTTTAATAAATTTACCACTTGAACGAGTTTAGTCAAAAAAATTATCTCAACTCAATCCATGAACATCATTACTGAACAAGATATTGTACTTTTTTTTCACCATATAATTAAAGATAAGCTTATGAACCTTGATGCAATTTTTAAAAATATGCAAATAAATATTTAAAATATTAGTATTTACCTTTTTTATTATACAATATTTCATAAAAACAATATTTCGAATGAATGACTCGAATAACTCATAATTTCAACCTAAAACTATTTTATAATTGAGTTAAGTTGAATTCGGAGCTGATTGAGTTTAATAAATTTAAAACTCGAATGAATTTAGTCTAAAAATTTATCCCAACCCAATTCGTAAACATCTTTTATCGAGCATGATGTTGATCCCCCACCCTCACTTTTTTTTATTTTTTTAAACTTAATTTTATTCATTTATTTGACAATCCAATTAATACGAACGGAGCAGCAACTCGAAACCCTAAATCCAGAAATCTCGCGGTAAAAGGGTTTGAACTTCAAACATAATCGTCGAGTAAGTTCACTCATTCAATCAATTCCGAGGTTTTGGCGCTATTTCCTCTTTCTTTGGATCCCTGTTTGTCAGATTCTACAAGAAACTTCGATCGCGCTGTGCTGTTACTTTGCGAGAGACGTGCGCGGTCCAATCAAGCTGAGAAATCCGAGGCAACCGAGGTAAGTAATATTAAGAATTCGTTCTTTTCATTTGTTTGATTGTGAGGCTTGCTAGGGCTTGGTTGTATTGGCTCAGAGGATTCTCTTATTTGATTTAGGAAATTTGTAATTATTTCTCATTCTGACGAGATAGGATTTATTTTCAAGTGGACGTTCTTAGAATTTATAGGAGCGAACGTAATTTTTTGCTTTTCTGGATAGTCTGAGTTACTTGTTTATGCTCTCTAAAGCTTCTTCCTCTCTGGGTTATCGTTATTTCACCTGAAGTTTGTTATAGCAAGTGAATTTCACTTTAGACGACTCGGTGCAGTGCCACAAAGCATTCGTAGACCTTTGTTATTGAAAGCCACGCGTAGTTTTGCTAAATACAACTTGTTCTTCATTTTATGCATGGAGTTCCACTCTGCTTCTTGGTGCTGTTATTTACTTGTATTTAGCCGCATTCATAAATAGTTTTCTTGTAATTTGTAGAACTCAATTATATTTTATTTGTGTCAATTCTTTGATCGTTTCTTTCTAATGGTTCTGGTTGTTTCATGGAATTATTATCAATTTTTTCCTTAAAAAAACAAGTATACGTCAAAGCGAGCATAAATTAGGAATCACAGAATCACATTCCAATTACAAGTGATTAAAGATTTGGACAATAACTCTCATGAGAAGCCCCAAGTGCAATGGAATCCGCAGTGGCTAGTTTTTGAATGTGTTCAACAATCATAATTCTAGGAGGACAAGGAGATGTTTAGTTTATGTGGCTGGCTTTGGGTTTGTGTGAAGATTTTTTTCCCATTGCGCTTTTCTGGCTGGTGGGAGTTGGGTTCATTGTTTGAAGACATCAAGTTCTGCTATTGCCATTTTTTTTTTTGGTCATGATAAGAGCGACTGTTTAGGAATAATGGCCTGCTGCTCACATTATATAATCTGTTATGTATTTTGATTTTGAGGAACAGGCGGACTTTTGCTCAAAACTCAAAATTCTTGTTATTTCTCATTGATAAATGCATTCTTGATTTTCACATTATTGTCTATTTTGTGTTACTTGAGTTAGATTATTCTTCATCGTAGTGTTATTGATATTTATTTCTTTTATTATTACAAGTTAGAATTTCTCTGCTTTGAGATTTTACCTACAAGCTCAAACTTTTCCAAGAATGGCATTGGTTGTGATCTGTGGTCAGCCATGCAGTGGGAAGTCCACTGCGGCGCTCTGCTTAGCTGAAGCTCTCAAGGAATCAAATGCAAAACAAGCCATTAGGATCATCGATGAAGCTTCGTTTCATCTGGATCGCAATCAGAGCTATGCCAATATGCCGGCTGAAAAGAATTTAAGAGGAGTGCTCAGATCTGAAGTTGACAGATCTGTATCTAGAGATAACATTGTCATTGTGGACTCTTTGAACAGTATAAAGGGTTATAGGTATGAGCTATGGTGTTTGGCGAGGGGAGCAGGAATTAGGTACTGTGTGCTGTATTGTGATGTGGAAGAAACCCATTGTAGGAAGTGGAATGAAGAGCGGCGGGAGAAAGGAGAAGCTAACTATGATGATAAGATATTTGAAGATCTGGTCAGAAGGTTCGAGAGGCCAGATAGTAGAAATAGATGGGACTCACCTTTATTTGAGTTATTGCCACATAAAGATGGAATAGAGAAGTCATCTACTATAATTCTAGATGCTGTATCATACTTGACAAAAGCAGTGGACTCCAAGTCGCGGGACGTAAAAATTCTTCAGCCAACAATCGCGACTCAGAATTCTCGGTTTTCAGAGGCGAATTCTCTGTATGAGTTGGACAAGGCAACACAAGAAGTGGTCAATGCTATAGTAGAAGCACAAGCACAGGCAATGGGAGGGCCTCTGAATGGTATCTCCCTGGGTCAGGAGTTACCAGCCATCAATATTTCAAGGTCAGTTGGCCTACCGGAGCTTCGTAGGCTACGAAGAACTTTCATTAAACTAACAGGGCAAACCAGTTTAAGCGGACCACCGCCACCTTCTGATGCCGAGAGCGCTAAGAGGATGTTTGTCGACTATCTGAATAGGGAACTGGAAACTGCTTGAGCTAGTTTAACCCGAAGGATATTGGGACTTCCTTAGAACTCAGGGACCTGTTCAAGTAAGATCGTTGGGTGGGAGTTCCATATGGAATGCCTCTGCAGTGGTGCTGTATACTTTGTAGCATATAAACTTCCAAAACTTCCCCAAGCAACAAGAGGTAACATGGATGATACTCTTCTTTTCTGCACAACTTTGGCAATCTGTGCATTGTTGGTGCACAGCACAACAATTATTTAAACTTTGTTGTAAGTTTATGAATGTTTTACTTGAAGATATGGAACACCCCTTGCAATCATCGCCCACCTCTAAAAAGGTTTCGTGCATTGAGAAGGATATAAATAATGTATGAAAGTTTGAATTTTGATGGAAATTTCGAATTAGCTGGACTTTTAGCTCTCTTTATGGTGACTACTTTGTAGGATTCTGTTGGTTTGAAATTTTAATCATTGAAAGGATCTTAGTTTATATTTCGTATATTTAAATTACTTTTAAATAGTGTATTTCATCTATGGCCTGTTTAATATTAGCAATTGTGATTTAAAATTAAGTTCTACTGTAAAGTAAAGAGAATTAGTTTTTTTAAGTATTACTAATTTAGGAAACCCACTTACAATCAGTGGTATGTATGTATTATTTTAAAACTAATTGATCCATAGACGACATTACCGTATCTGTCTTATTACATTGTCTTTTTAGGAAAGATTTCTGCAGTGTATGTGTCGAGCGTCTATCAATATTTTCATACTGAAAATTCAAATGAACATTATAAGAAGAAAATGTGCATCATAAAAAGGAAAAACTAAAATTTGTAACCGTAGATATTTTCGTCATCCCAAAGTCAAAATTTGCACTTGCTAAAAGTACAATTACCAAAAATTGGTGTTTTGAAAGTATAAGAACTAAAATAACAAAAATTGAAAGTATTAGAATCAAAATAAACATTTTGAAAGTAAAGGTTCAAATCATGGTAAAAAAATACGTGGACCAAAATAATATTTAAACCACAATAATTTGAATTTACAAAATGGATTATAATGGCTGGGCAATTCTCTATGACACAGCAGAAGCTGTAGATCGCTATTCATGCAGCAACTTGTCTGGCAAAAACCATTTCTGAAAAGATTATTTCACATGGCTGAAGCATATGAAAATTCTCTGTACATTGTTTATAATTTATGTTGGCTGTAGTCTGCAATTCCATCTGGTACGATCAAAGAATGAAAGCATTACTCTAATGATCATTCATCATCAGATCACAACAAGAAAAACAAATGGGACCAATCACACAGATTACTCTCTTCCTAATAAAGCAAATTACTCGAAAATGCATTGTAAAGTTGCAACAGACTAATATTTATTCTTAAATGACAGAGTAAATCCTAAGTATTATTTGTAAGCTAACTAGCTAACTCACATTGTATTGTATTTAAACATTCGAAATTCTCATTGCTTTTAATTCTTCAAAGATATTTGTAATATTGCGCTAACCATCTCAACTTCTTATAGGAGGGAAACTCAGTTTACTGTAGCCTGAATTTGAAAAACCAGGAACAATCCTAGAGGCTTAGCTTCTGGTTCTGGTACAAATGGCCTTTATATTTATTGCTTGTTAATGTTTGCAGTGGCGGGAGTTGATTTGATTTCAGGCTCAAGGTGATAATATAGTTCACAAAGGCAGTAGAGGCATATTTGAGGTGTAGATTTAGATTTTCTTCCATGGCACAAGCCAAAACTTTTGTCCATTTTTGTGATTCGTTTCTTGAGATTCATTGATCCTCCCCCAAAAGGGGAAGAAATTATTGTAACATACAGTTATATTGACACTGACACTGCCTCTAACCCTGTTTGAAAATGAGAACTTCAACATAGGTAAAAAATTGAACACCCAACTGCCACTTAAGTACCAATTTTCGTAACACAGATTTTAGCAATATGTTATCATCAGTTAAGGGGTTAACTATGTTATTTCCTGTGACATTCATAATTTAAGGCAAGAGAATCAATGACTTCCTTACCACAAACGGATTGACACTTGCATTTCATCACGGTACGGTTCCCAATGTTGCAACTTTCGACTGAGTTGAAAACATTCTCGGCCGGTCCCAGTGGCTAGAGCCTAGAGGAAGGTAAACAACGAAACAAACAAAACACAGAACATCAGACCAATGTATTTTAAATAAGCAATTGTGATCTCCCAAATAATGAGGAAGTGTACGAAAATCACCTTTAGAACTCACAATCTTATGGATACTCTGCTCATTCGAACTCTACATGAGGTCTTATCTATTTCTTCTGACCATCAATGATTTCAAACTCGATACAACGATATGTTGCTCGAAGTCATGAAATGATCCATAATCCAAAAGGGCATGCATTTCATATCACAGATGACACTGTTGCCCGATTTCTCCTCCTATCTCTAGTGGCCATTTTCTCCCCATACCTCTGAAATATATCAGCCAAATCAACCAACCCAGCTTCTCTCAACCTATTCCCCACCTCTCTAAACATCACCACTCCCTCCTCATTTGAGTAGTAATGCAAAAACTTGTTGTAGTCAAACCTTGGCACTTCAACTCCTCTTTTCATCATCCTCTCCACATACTTTGTGGCCTCCAATGACTGCCCATTCTTCACCAAACCCCCAACAAAAATGGTATCAAAATTCACAAGTGGGTCGAATCCCCTCCTCCCTCTCTTTCCTAAATGCCCCTGCAACAACATAACATATGTATGCATTATAGGCTCGCACCCTCTTTCTATCATTTCCCTGAAAACTTGGGTGGCTTCATTTGCCCTCCTCAACCTCAAAAGCCCCTTGATCAAAGCATGGTACACACCCAAATCAGGATTCTCTATCCTCTCCATGATCCTGTAACCCTCTCTCCTCCTCCCTCTTGCCAAAAGCCCATAAATCAGTGAGGAATGTGCTGAATTATCAGTTTCAAGGCCTCTCTTATGCATTTCGTCAAACACCACATATGCTTGCCTCACCTTGCCTTTGTTACATAACCATTTGTTCACAAGACTATAAGTTGAAGGAATCAGATCATTCATCCTGTTTGATCTCACTGCCTGAAAAAGCTTCAAAGCTTCATCAGGTTTGTTGGTCTTGAAGAGAGCATTCATCATCTCCTCCACAGCTTCCATGTCTGGTTCAAACCCTTCATCCACCATGAAGTTCCACAACTTTGAGGCCTCAATCAAATCCCCCACTTCACAAAACCCCTTAATCAACCACTTATAAGTAACCCCATCTGGCTTTATCCATTCCTTCAATTTGAAAACCAGAAACTTAGCCTCATCCACAAGTTTACAACTACACAATTTCTCCACTACTTTGTTCAGAGTCACTAAGCTATAACCAAACCCATATCCATCCATCAAATGGAAAAACTCCACACACTTCTTCAATTCTCTGGCCGCCGCCAGTGTTCTCAGAGCGATGACGAAGGTCTTATCAGTCACCAAACGCCGCCGCCCCGCCTCCTGAATCAAGACCCATAAGAGACCGATATTCCGGGAGTTTCCGGCGACGTCAATCATCTTATTGAAAGAGACCGCCGTGTGGGTGAAATTGGGGTCGGTTTCGGTGAACTGGAAGAAGCGGTAAACCGGACGCCATGAGAGAGGGAAGGTGTTGCAGACCCGGAGGAAGAACTCGTGGGAGAGGTTGAAATTACAGGCGCGAAGTTTGGAATGGAGCCTGGGATCGGGGGAGTTCTGTTGCTGATAGAGAACGGTACAGACGCGGCGGAGGCGAGCCGGGTTGATTGCCGCCGGCGCCGCCGTGGGGTGGGCGGTGGAATTCGAAGTGAAGGAACTGAAACGTTGGTGAAAGATGAAGGTTAAAGAGAACTTATCGATGATAATGCGTCGATATCTAACGACTGCCATTTTCAAGGGAATGGAATCAAGAAGCTCGAATTTAAACTATGAACTATGAAGGGAAACATGATTTTGGGGGAAACAAAAAAAGAGAAAAATGGAGATGCAGGGGATCGAACCCTGTACCTCTCGCATGCAAAGCGAGCGCTCTACCATTTGAGCTACATCCCCGAATTATTGACAGTAGATTATGTAACTTTTAATTAAACTTTTATAACTTGCAATCTAAATGGAGAATCTCAACCGTTCGAGCGTATTCAACTTGATATTAAAATCCAAAAGTTAATAATAAGTGGCGCGGGGATTCTAACTACACTCAGGTTCAAAACTAGATATTGTGTTAGATTTTTTTTATTTTATTTTATAATTATTGATAGATTTTAGAATGGAACAATATTCACTTTTTTTAATATTTGTTGCAACACTTTATAAGTGAAAAATGAAAAAATCATGTATTTATTTATGTTATTTTGAAAAAAGTTGAAAACGGGAACTAGAGACAAAAAATTTGATTTGATTGAAATTTTGGAAACATTTCATAAAAATGAGAAACGTAAAATAGAAACCGTTACCGGACGCTTATGTTTCTTAAATACTAAAAATGAGAAACAACAACATTATCAAACGAGTCCTTATAAGTTTTCTCTTTTCCTTTTTGCTTTTCTTAGTTATATGTAAACTATCAGGTTCATAAATATCTTATATTTCTGTTCGTTTCTTTCAATTATCGATTTATCGTGTGAGATGAAAAAGGAAGAATGAAATTATGGTAACAAATGTCTTTGTGTAAAAAATATCCCAACAGCATAAGAGAGCTAAGAAACATGGTACAAGACTTCGTATTATTTTCAGATGCGTGAGTATTCGTGCCTGAAATATATACAACAGTAATGCAAGAACAAAATAAAGCAAAAGAATAAACAATAAACTAAACTAAATAAAGTTGTTGTACTTGAATTTCTAGCGTGTTTGCAAGTTCATTGCAGCATAATCTTTGTAACATGGTGTAAGGTTTTGAATTGTCAAAAAGTATAATTACCAGGAAGAGAAGCACTCCATAATTGAATCAAACAAAATAATTAATTCTATAGATGATTCAATTGTTCATTCCCCATCATCGTTAAACTGAAGTAATTGTTTTTATTCTAACTCTATTGAAATTATTTTATTCAAAAGAACCATCAATTCACGTTTCTAAGCAACATACTCAAAATTTGTGAATCAAAATTCCTTGTTAAACTACAAAAATGGAGATTCCAATATATGACGTCATGAAACTTGCTTCTCATTTGACTTATCTGGTAGAACATGATACGGAGATCACAATCAACCATCTGCATTCTGCATTAGAGAACATCAAGAACCTTCCCCGGGATAAAGCTCGAGATGAACTCTAAACTCTTTTAAGTGATTCTCATGAAGAAATGAATTTGATGCAAATGTGTATATATATGATAACTAGGAGTTGGAGCTTTGCTCTCCTATACCCAGAAGCAACTGTGCACGTTCCAAGATCCGGATGCAGGAGAAATTAAGGGTATTTGGTATTAAGTTTATTGGGAGGTTCGAATTTGAGACCTTTAAGCCAATATGACCAAGAGATCCCAAGTCCTTGCCAACCAGGTTGCCTCTTTGGAGACTAATGCAAAGAATATTAAAATACCAAAATTTTCCTCCATATATTCTATAAAGTAAACATAAGCTGAACTTGAGAAAATTAAAGAAAAAACTTATTCTTGCTTTGTGAAGAATTCTTCCTATATGTAGACCATAAAGAGAAATATCCCAGCTAAAATGTTGTTTCACCTCCATCTAATGTTAATTTTTGTGTAACCATCATGAATGGTTTATTAGTCCAAAGGGGCTAAGGTAATTAAGAGGGAATGGATTCAAACCCCATGATGGCCACCTACCTTACGGATATAAAAAGAAAATGTTAATTTTTATGTTTAAATTTCATTTTGGTCCATGAAGTTTCAAAATACCTATTTTAGTCCTTGAACTAGAAAAAAGAATGTTGTGAGAGAGAGAGACCAGTATACCTTGACATTAGAAGATGTATCTTGGATCTACATTTCAAAGGTTTCCTCTCCAGATGCTTTTCTTGATACTCCTTCTGATACCTCATGCAGGAAGTTTCCCAGCAGCCTCTGATCCAAAACCATGTTGGGAACCTAGCAGAACCAAAGCTAATGAGTTAAGCTATAGACAGATAATGCGTATGTCATGTACCATAAGCAAAAAGAGAGTACGTGCCTTATCCCCAAAGAAAATCTTTGTATTATCAGCAATGGCCTCGATAAATTTAAGCTCAAGAAACTGGGGTGTAAGCTTCAGCTTGTTTGCCTCAGCTTCTTTTAGTACACTGAAAAGAAATGAATGTCATTACTCATTCAGGCTCTATGCAACCACATTCATTTCTCACTTCGAAAAGTGGAGGTGAGGAATAGGAAAGGCGAAAGGAGATGAGTACCGGTAATAATTGGCATCCGCAAGGCTTTTTTCACGGGCAAGATAGATTTGGTTGTCAATTTCTTGCTGCCTCCTGGCACTTTCCTTCTCCATCAACTTCTGTTCCATGAGGATCCTGCTAACATTGGCATTCTTCTCGGCTTCACTAATTGCCATTTTCTTATTGGTCTCTGCTTCTTTCTCCACTACCCTTTGTCTCTCTATGGCGATTAAAACCTATCCAAGTATGTCCAAGACTGCATAGCATTAGAATTAAGACAAGCGGTAATCTTTATTGATGCCTATTCATATAAATATGAACATATAAGTATACTTGCACATGTATTCACGCTAAATATTTTGAAAATAAAGGTGTAAACTTGATTTTGAATTCAAATGACATGAGAGAATATGAGTGTCCAAAGATGCTTCTGTATGTCTTCAACATATACTCTCAGTTCCAGCCATTGTGATTTTTACCTCCTTATAAAACTCAAACAGAACAATAAAAAAGTTTTCCCTTGATAGAGATGCACCTTTGTGCGTTCCACTTCCATGTCTTCAAAGTTCTTTCTGATAGAATTTGGGATGGTAGGTTTTGTTACACGCACACTGACGATTTCAATACCTGGAGCATAACGTGTACAGTCACCTTGGAGAGCATCTTTCATCTTTTCGTCAATCTGAACATGAAAAGTAGTAACTGATCATTGATGCTTAAAAAATGCTTAATGTCAAGCGGAAAAGTATCTATGAGAAATTTCATGGAAACATCAGCTTTAAAGCCTTAAACGGATTCCTTGAAAGAATTCACAGCTGAAGAAAAAAGAGCACATTTGATAAAAATGACTCTCTACAAATGAGGCAGTAAGTTGCCAAAATACTTGGAGTGGACAAACTTTAATAGCTAGATTATACGCTTGGCGTAATGCTCTAATCAGCTCTGCAGGCTGCTTGTAAATAGAAACAATAACAACACAGCTTAAAAGCATACATTTCATGTTTATTTTTACAAACCTGATCAAACACATCAATGTAAACTTGCTGAAGACTGTGAGAGCTACAAAACTGATTGATCTCATGATGAATCTTGTCATATATCCATATGTTATCATAATTCACCCCATAGTTGACCAGAGTGTCATACACATATTCCTTGCGGAGACGATTGACAACCTGAAAATAGCATCCTTATCAACTAAGATGAAAAATAAGAAATTCTAACATCAATTATTGCGAAGGAATTTCCTGGTAATTGCACCTCTATTTTCTCGAAGTTGATCATTACACCCCCCTTAGTACCACAGGGAATATCCCTTACCTGCATATGGACATAAATGAGTACAGCTTGAAAAATATTGAAATCCTAAATTTGGCTGAAAATTTTTCAAGTCTAATTTACTTGATCAGTCTGGAGGGTCACTTGAACAGGCACGAACTGGGTTAACAGAGGCAGCTTCAGGTGGAAACCTGAAAATTTAATATGAATAGAAGTACCAGGACATAAGTTCCGATAACCAAAAAAAGAAAGGATAGACTTGTACCTGGATCCGTTATTGTATTCAAAAGGGCACCTCCTCTCCAATATACCCCCACATGACCTTCTGGTACTTGGTGTAAAATGGAAAAGTTATTTTTAAAGTTTGATTGAGATGGAATCACCACCTGCATATACATAATGCTGTTATACAGCCACTAAAATCAACTAGATCAAGCACAATGCTTTCAAAATTGTTCATGTTTACATATCCTGTCCATTGTCTCCTTCAATTTGCTGAAGTTTATTTGTTATAACTTATACGACTCATTTGGTCAAAATTTCTTAATTATTGAGTTAATTTTAGGCTCCTACTTTTAACAGCTACGAATTCTTTTAACCAAACTGCTACAAGATCAACTTGCAAAGATGGATAAGACTAGTTTGTAGGACAATGCACGGCTAAGAAGAAGGTAAACAGGTAATATTCTCAACAAAAACAAAAAGAAGAAAAAAAAGAGAGATAGACAGAATATATAAATATAATTTTATAACCATCATTGAATTTGGCAAGTGTCATACATTTAGTGATTTCATTTGAAGCATTAATCACAGAAACTTTTGCAATAGATTCCAGCCCTTATTTGAATGGATTGGAAAGCCTTTTCTAACTTCCACTTGAGCAATAAAACTCACAGTTATATAAATAAATAGATATATCGTAATATGGCATCGAATGTGAGTTAATAACAAGTATACAGCCAATGACACAATCAAACAACAGAAGTTATAATAAGTCGAAGATACAGGCACTTTCGTACATGAAGTGTTAAAAGCATAACTCAACATAGACGAAAAATCAGGGCATTCAGCTCGGACAAAGGCCTTTGACCTCAGATAGGAAAAAATCGTATCAAATAATGGATCATCCAAAGAGTAAGTTGTAGCCACATGAAACTTAAGAAAAAAAAAAAAGAAAATCACGAAACCTAGCGCGTTTCGCAGCTCGATAAGGAAGCGATAAGATACCATGGAAAAGATGGCGACGAAGGTGGCGAAAACTGCGAATATGGATGAGAAACTGCCGCCGGATTCTGGAGGACGAGGCTGCGGAGATGGTGGTCGCGGTTGCGGATTGCGATCCATGGCGAGGACACACTCTCAAAACACTGAATCGAATCACGAAGAAGGTCTTGGGCGGCGAGTGGAGTTCTCGACTTTCAGCTTCGCAGATTGAATCCAACTGTTTTCCGAAATGAAGGAAGAACTGCTCTGAACGAGAAATCTCTTGCCAGCCAAGCTTCATAGTGGGCTGAAAATATATATATATATATTTTTTTTTTTTCTTTTTTTTTTTTTTTCTAAAAGTCGGCAAAATTTGGATTTTTTTTAAATAATTATTTTTTAAAAACAAATCACAAACACGTGAGGCTTTAAAGTAATTATAAAAATAGGATAGATGAATCGAAGGTATAGACTGCGATTTACCCAAAATCGCAGATGATTGCTGCGATTTTCATCGTGAATCGCAACCATTGCCTACAACTAATATCGAAATCGTGGTCAATTAGCAGTTATTGGTTGCGACTTCTCCCGAAGTGGCACAGATGGAGCCACGTCTCTACTGACAGATCCTTTATTATTTTTTTATTTTTATTTTTATTTTAAATTTGGAAGTCGCAGCCACCTTTGTTTTTGGTTAAATTTGGAAGTGACTGCCCACTTCTTCTTTTTTGAATTTAGAAGTTGTGAGCGTGCACTTCTCACTAATATCCCTTTACTTTTTTTATTTTATTTAAAAAATCATAATTTAAGAAGAATACCATCATGTTAATTTTTTCATATTTGGAAAATAGTTCATGAATTACCTACAATATGATGGATATATTCTTGTAATGCGATAATTTTAAACAAAATAATTATAAAACAAACAAAACCCTTACATATCCCAAAATTTAGGTTTTTAAAGCAATATATTTCGCCATGCAAATGACAGAACATATTGGTTTCATGTAATTTATACCTTGACTTTTAGGTTTTTATTAATTTAATAATTTTTTATCGATTTAGTTTATATTAAATTTAAATGTTATTTTATAGAACATACGAAGATGAAACATGATAAGCCAAATGACATTTTAATCGGTTTTAATATAATTTTAAACTTTTAGACTTTAAATGACATTCTAATTAAAATTTAAAATAAAAAACAAATGAACAAAAAAATTAATCACGTCTCAATTAAATTTTGCAATATTAATAAAATAACTATATATAAATTAAAATATTAATAAAATAATAATATATAAATTAAAATATAAATTAAATTAAATTAAAAAAATAAAAAGGTAGAAGTCGCCTACAATGTAGGCGACTTCCAAAAATAAAAAAATAAAAAAGTGAAAGTCGCGGACAATGTACGCAATTTCCGCCCAATCAAATATACACGTTTGCCTCACAGGGCGAGTTTTGACTTTTATTTTGACCTAACCTATTTTTGTCAATAGTTTTGAAAAACCTAACTTACATTTGAATTTATTTATTTAAATTACATTTACTTTGCAGTTATTTTTAGACTAACATTATTTTTTAATTTATTTTTAAATTAGATTATTTTAAAACTTTGTCTGCAGCTCCATTTATAGTCAACAGCTAATTAGTTGTTTATTTTTATTTTTAAGCCTAAAGTCTGTTTTGTCCTTTAATTTCTCTGTCTTTATTTTTAGTATTTTACTTTAACTCATCAATTTGTTATCGAAAGAAGAATCTACTTCAACCGACATACATAACATAAAATCACACTTGGGAAGGGGGACAATTAGCTAGAGCAGCAGGTGTTGTAGCGAAACCAGAAAAGTTTGGGTAGAGCCGGATCTAAATGTTGGCTAGGTAAGTGTCCTGTAGTAGCGGAACCATGCAAGGAATAATAAACTTACATCACGATATCTTTTTCTTCCTCATTCTGATTTTGTTTTCGTATCACGGATCTTGGTTCGCGCTTTATGGCATTTCCACTATAAAACAATAAAATACCGCAAAGGATTGTTCATGGAACTACTATCGAGATTCATTGGACCATTTTTCGTAGTATCATCCCAATGTTCATTGCTATACCATCATTTGCTCTCTTATACTCAATAGACAAGGTAGTAGTAGAATAATCTATCATGATTGATTAGAATAGAATCTAGAATAAAATAATATCTATAGAATATATAAATTAGAGAATTAGAAATTCTAAAATAAAAATAATAAACAAATGTTCCACTACATAATTTAAAATTTGAGTTTCTAACCATGATTACTATTATATTATTCATTATAATAATAACTTGTTATAATTAAAGATAACTTTTTATAATTGAATGAAATTATTCGGTTTTTACTTTTTTTATTAAAAAAAAACACTATGTCTTCTATTCTCTCTTCAATGGCTGGAGTATGCCAAAAGCGAGAGAAACCCCATCCCTCTCTTTCATTTTTTCGTCCCCATGTCGTCACACGGGAGGGACATGGGGACGTAAAAAAGGGGAGCCTATCAACTTGTTCCGACCTAGGATAATAAGCTCATGAGCTTAGTCTTACTTCACCGTCGAGAAACGAAAGAAGACTTCCATCTCCAAGTTTAACTCAGAAGAATAAAGTATAGGCATTCCACTATTGTTACAATTTTCTGAAAGATAACTATCTTGTTTCATCTAGAAATTTATATAGAATCATTGAAAAAGACTTTCCTTTATAAGAAAGAAAAGACTTACTGTCTTTGGGATCTAATGCTACACCGCTACTCAATATCGTAGGGGATCCACCCTATTACATAAGTGGATTCCTTCATTTTGATCTTATATCATGATATAAGTAAGCAATTTTTATTGTATCGGCCAAAAACCTGACTAATTGATCTTTACGGTGCTTCTTTATCAATGAGATACTTTATCCTGTCCATCTCTTACCAAAAACAAGTCATTTATGGATATTATTGGGAGGTTCGTGCGAATGCAGTGTAGTCCCTTTTTCACTCTACAAGGATCAAGATCAAATTAACGTTCATTGTCTCTTTCTGTCAAAAGAAGATATATTTCTAGTCTTTTAGTAAATAACGATAAAGTGAGACAAAAATTTTATAGTTCGGATCTCTCTGGTAAAAACGAAAGCAGAATTCCTTATTATTCAGAACTTAATCCAATCCTATGTACGGGTCAATGTAATCTCACATATCCTGCTATTTTCCACGGTAATTATGATTTGTTGGCAAAGAGGCAAAGAAATGGATTCATCATTCAATTTGAAGCACTTCAAGAACGAGAAAAAGAGCTATCATTCCCTTCCGATATTTCGATTGAAATACCCATAAATGGTATTTTTCGTAGAAATAGTATTCTTGCTTATTTGGATGATCCTCAAATTTTCCTATTAATATATTGCCTTTTGTTTTGTTCAATAAGAATTGAGGAGATTATCAATTATTCAATAATTAAACTAAGCTAGATGACTTTTACACTATATACACAAATACAAATTAAATTAATTGATTTGAATTTCTATTCACTGAAATTCCTAAGAATAATGTTGGTTGAACGTGCTAACCAGATCAATTAGTAATATTTAGCATAATACATCAAGTGTGACGTGAGATGGTATATCTTTTTGACAAAATAAATGCGAAACATATTAAAAATATTATTTAACATGTATTATGCTTCCTAACCACTCTCACCTAATATTTTTCACTACTCATACTCATCCTTATTTTATTTTGGTCAAGTTAATAACCATTTCATTTTTAATTTTATGTTTAAAAAAATAATGGTTGTTTGCTCAAAATTTATTTGATGTGTTTTAACACATTTGAATTCCCAGTCAAATTCTAAGAACAAAAATAAAATTATGATTTTTTTAGTTTTTAAATTTTAGATTAAATTTTGAAAATATTTTTAGAATTATATACAAAACCAAATAAATATGTGAATGAAAGTATAGTTTACAAATTTAATTTAAAAGGGAATAATAAATAACCAAAAAATAAAATAGTGGTCAAAACACCAATATTAACATAGCTCTAATTACATCTCCTCCTTTCGTTTTAGAGGCGGTAGGTTCGAAAGTTATATCCCCAATTTATTGTATTAAAAAAATGGCCGTAAAAAATAATGTGTAAGATCAATATTTAAATGAAGAATGTTTTTTCCTTTTGACCGTATTTAAATTACAATGTTTATTTAGTCAGGGGTGGGATGGGATAAAATAAACGCAACAGGGACTAATTTGTAATTTAACTATGAAATAGAACAGCCCCTGGTTTGGATTGGATAGAGCCTTTGCCCGCGCTTGCGCCATAGCTGGTGAAGAAGATGCTCGCTCTAACAGTGGCTTCCAGTTTGGGCTCCGCTCCACTGCACACGAAATGGAAGAAACCGAAGCGTCTAGGGTTCACCATTAACGAATTTCCTTCATTCCTTCCCAAAGAAGTTGAGAATATCAAAGACCAGTTTGCTCGGAAGCTCGCTACAAGAATTGAGAGGCTACCCGTAAGTTCGAATTCTCTTGAAAATTCATACTATTTGGTTGTTGTCCAGTCGCGTGCTAATTAGTTGGGATAGGCGGGGGAAAATGGAAACTGGACCTCGCCATGCGAGGGAGATAAAGCCATGTTTCTTTTGGCATTCTGCCATCCAATTTGATCAAAGGGTTCTTTACTTCTGAGGGATTTTCTGTGTTCCTTATCTGACTTATATTGTTCCCGCTCTGCATGCAGGTCAGCTTCTCTGACACTTGTATTATGAGCAGTTTCGTGAAGCCGTCAATACAGAGCAAAGCAAGTCCAGTGGTTCTTCTCCATGGGTTTGACAGGTTCCTTCACTTACTAGTTACAATAATCCAACACAATTGTTTATTTTATTTTTTGTTTATCCTTTCATCGTTCATCACATCTTATATTCAGCTCCTGTTTAGAATGGAGATACACATATCCATTGCTCGAGGAAGCTGGTTTAGAAACCTGGGCTGTCGACATTCTTGGCTGGGGCTTTTCTGATTTAGGTCTGTCTAATGGCTGTATTCCTCTTTTCGTTGATCGTTATTCCCATCATTTCTGTCTCTAATTTTCGCAGTTGCATGTGATAGAAAGACTGCCACCATGTGACGTGACTTCTAAACGCGATCATTTGTATCAGGTGATGAAAACGTTCTATTAAGATCTGTGTTATTCTTATTAAAAATAAGATGATTTTCCTGTTATGTACTTGGGGAAATGTTCTCTTCAATTCCAGTTATGCTTCCTTCCAATATGATCATAATTGGACTTTCCAAGCACATACCCTGTTGTGCTCTTTTAATAATATGACACTTACAGCATTGCTATTAGCTTATTTCATTTTGCTGTCGTTTCTATAGACTTGTTCATAGTTATCCTGTTCTTTTCATTCTTTTTATCTTTTTTTGCATAATTTCTGATTGTTGATCCCAATTGTATTTTGCCCGGTTATGTTCAAACTAACTAAGTTTTTGCTCTGTCCTGACGATAGCTTTGGAAATCTTATATTAAAAGGCCAATGGTATTGGTTGGACCCAGCCTTGGCGCTGCTGTTGCTATTGATTTTGCAGTCAATCATCCAGAAGCTGTAAGTATCTCCAAATCAAATTTATGACTACAAAATTTAAGTTATATCCCAACTCAAAGTTATCCTTGAGTTTTCTGTTTAATGTAATGGGATGATTTCAGGTTGATAGGCTTGTGTTGATTGATGCAAGTGTATATGCAGAAGGTACAGGAAACTTAGCTACTCTACCAAGATTGATTGCCTATGCTGGGGTGAGTTTTTGCTCACTTCTTTGAACATTCCATCGAGTGTGCTAGCTAAGCATTTTCCTTCATAGTTTTAATTTATGCAATTACGAGACAGAACCACAAACTCTTGTTTGACAGGAAAACATGAAAGATATTGCGTAGCACCACCAAGAAACTTTCGTATTAATTTCTTCTGCAAAATCTTTATGGCGAGAGTTATCTAGGTTGATTTGTTGTATGGCATTGTCATAACTGCAGTGGCTTATTTTGATCAGGTATTTTTATTGAAGAGCGTTCCCCTGCGCGTATATGTGAATCTTTTAGCCTTCACTGACATATCATTTAGTACCAACCTGGATTGGAGCAATGTAAGTTTTTTCCTGCATAAAGGAGAATAAATTATCGTATCTTGTTGACTCGACGTGTATCTTGTTAGACTGAAGGCTTAATTGACATAAAGATTAAATGCTATGTGTTTATAACCAATCGACTCACCCCCTGATCCTACTATTTTTCTTCTATCCCTACTAATATTTTATTAGATCGGCCGCCTGCATTGTTTACTGCCTTGGTGGGAGGATGCGACTGTTAAATTTATGTCAAGTGGAGGATATGATGTCGGTGGCCAGATTGAAAAGGTTAGTACAATTTCTTTGATATTATATGTCTGATGAAGTCGCATCAGCCATATCAATGAAAAGTTGTATGTATGTTAGTGTGAGGTAGGGAAAGATCTCATTCCTCATCAAGAAAGGGTAGTTCAAATGACTTTTCTTTAATGTCGTTGAAGAAATAAGAATGAATGCCTTGTCTTATGGTTTATTTGCCAATTATCTTATTAACATTTTTATCTAACCAAAAAAAAAAACAGTTATCAGAATTTGAGAATCTTTAGGTAATTCTGGTTTAATAGGTGAAGCAGAAGACGCTTATTATATGGGGCGAGGATGATCAAATCATCAGCAACAAACTTGCAGTGGTTAGTGTTTATTGCAATTCTAAAAAATGAGACAGGTAAAATTGATTTAGGTTGCCAGAAAATATTGTGAGAAAGGCCGTGAAGGATATAGCAAACAAGAAAAATCTTTTATTTTTACCACCTGACCCTACTACGTTGATTACCAACAAATTGATAGGATTTTAAATCCTAGGTAGGTGGACATAAATCAATTCCTTCCCCAAGCTCCTTTATTTTTTAAGTGCCAAGTGGCTTTATCGTCTTTTGCCTTTTTGCATTGAATCATTATTGTTAGAATAACCTCACCACATGATTTTTCTAAAAATGCAATGCAGAGGTTGCACTGTGAACTGCCAAATGCAGTTATTCGTCAAATACCTGAATGCGGCCACCTTCCTCATGTCGAGAAGCCAAGTTTTGTTGCCAAATTGATTATGCAATTTGTTCACGAAGATTCCAGAAAAGAGGTTCAGTATGTTAATAGTGGATAACTTTTCTTTGCACCTGCTTACATTGTTTAATCCTATTAATGGATTTTCTTCATTCTGCCTCTGGTTTGTCAATCCTGGCGTGTGCTGTGCAGTGAGGGCTGGAAGGTGTTCTACATGTTGAAATCCAGTAAAATATAACATCGTGGAAATCAAATTAAACCAAAAACTCCATAATATTTGCCTCTGATTGTGTTTCTTTGCCAGATGATGGTGGAAGTAGTTCCCTCCCTCCCTCCAAAATCTAGGACTAGTTAACTACATGAGAGTTGGTCTAGTCGTCTAAGAGACAAGTTAGAAGAGTAAAGACTTCGAAGTTATGGGTTAAATGGGTCAAGTTAAAAAAGTAGAGGAACTTTGGGGATTTGGGTTAAATTACATAATAGCTACCTATTTAAATGGTTAAATTGTTGTCCCATTGGATTAGTTTTCTGGTAAGTTGATCCAGATAGGCAGGTACTCTTGCCTCAAAATGAGGAAAATAAAAATCAACCTGAACAAAAGATATATCTTTGATCAAAAAGCAAGGTTAAAATTATCACCCGTTTAACTCCTGTTTGAGCTAACTTTCGTTTGATTCTAGGTTAGCTGTGATGGGTCTTTTGAGCCTAGAAAATTTTGAAATGGATGGGCCTGTGTCCTGAGTCTGTGGCCAATGTACAGATATAAGTTTATGGACTGAGTTTCAATGGTTGGATTTTCTTCACATTTACATTCTTGGAGGTTGAATTTGAGGTTTTTTCAAAAAATTGAAATCCTGTGTATTGGCTGTTTTGCAGATTAATAACTTTAACTTATTGGGTAGGTATCTCTTTTGATAAATCGGGATTGATGATAATGATATGGTAAAGAACTTGAAAATATAAGTGGTTGTATGGAAAATTCTTTTACGACAGCAGGTCAATTTGAACATAGTTCTACTAATTAAGCTACACTACTAGTAACCTTCGTAAACATTGAATATTTAATTCTTACTCCTACCTCTAATTGACTAATTGATGAAATTGATTAACTAATCAGGCAGCAAAAGTGACAATGGCTGCAATGGTTGTCAAGTCATTGTTATTCTAAAATTTATTTTCATAACAAGTTCAAATAGACTTTCTTTGACTCCGTCTTTATTTATTTTTTAATTGAACTAGGATTAAAACACAGTTAAAAAAATAGATAATCCATAAGCCAATAAAATTTTAAAAAAATAGAAAATTATAAATAAAATTATTATCAATCAGATTTTAAAGTAAGCACTTACTCATCACATATATGGGCACGAATCTATTGTAATCAACCAAATATAGTTGGTAGGTAGTTCATTAGTCTATTCATAGCGCTACCACCAAATGTTCAAGTATTGTTTGGATGAGTTTCCAAACACACATATATATATCTTTTTTATATATATAAAAAATAAATCCATTATTAAAGTTGGGTATCATGTGTCTTCAATCCGCATCTTGTCCCACCCGTGTTATCCTCCATTCACCTCGTAAATATGAACCTTATAAAATTTAACCACTCTTATAGCATATAGTTTACCTAAAGTAACACAAGTCATAAATTTTATGTCAACATGAACTTAGTTCAGCAGTAATTGACACCTATCATTATTATGCTAACATGAACTTAGTTCAGCAGTAATTGACACCTATTTTTATTATGCTAACATGAACTTAGTTCAGCAGTAATTGACATCTATCTTTGACCAAGAGGTCATGAGTTCGAATTTCCCACTCTGCTTATTGTACGCTTAAATAAAAACCCCATGAACTTTATTATAAGAAAAAAGAAATTAATGATGAACAAAGAGCAGAATTATTGATTAGTGGGTACAAAGTCCCATTAAATTAAGGAAAATACAGCCTCTATTAGATATACAAAAGTGAAAAATATCTAAGAGGATCAGGTTCCATTCCAGTAGAAAATCATACCACCATTCAATAAGGAATCAAATTCTCCACCCTTTTTTAGAACTTTAGAAAACAACGTTCCTGGCTTTCCTTCCATCCAACAAATAAAACTAATGGCCGCCATTGTCGTCGTCCTTGGACCTCCCTAAAAGAAGAGCGACAACCAAAACGCCACAGTGGCTGTGAAGAACAAGAAATTAGAGGCTGCTGCAGTGAGAGCTGCAGCAGCACTTCCATCAATGCTATTCCCACTGCTCCCAACGCCACCCGTTGGGCTTATCCCACTGCCAAACACCGAGGGGGAGGTGGTGCCTGGGGTCATGGTTGAGGGTGGTGTTGTTGATGGGTTTGTGGTGGTTCCCGGCGTGGTGCCGGGCATGGTGGTCGCTGGGGTGGTGCTGGTTGGGGTTGTGGTGGGGGTTCCTGTGCCACTGAAACAGAGAAAAAACAGAGAGGGGAAAGGGAAAGGGAAATTGGTTTTAATGTCATTGTCATTCATGGAAACTTCAAAGGTAAAATTTGTAATTGGACATAAAAAGGAAGCAGATATGGATCATCAAAAATTAAAGCAAATCTAGAAGATAGGTGTCTAAACAATGGAATTATATCTTGGAGAAGAAGAGGGCAAATATGACACAAAAAAAGTCATATCAACATCAGACAGCTTGCATTCTTTTAGTAGGCAAAGCACTGTTAAAAGAAGTGGTTTTAGTCTTTTAGACATTATCAATGAGAGGGTTCTGGATCTACTCCACTGTTTTGAAACAGGGAGGTAAAAGTGAAGTTTTACTGTCAAAAAAATTTACCCATAGGAAGATTTTTATCCAAAATGATGTATTTAATCACAGTATTTGGTCATGTAGATTATATTATCTACAAATTTAACTTTCTAGAGAAAAAGATGCAACAGCTATGAACAAATCCCCACAAAGCCAAACTTAGGAAAAGAGAGAGGGAATTGGATTCTTGACAGAAGTTCTTTTTCCCCCCTCTTTTTTCTCAGGCAGCAGATTCTCACCCACACCAACTTAAAAAGTAGGGGAAAAGATAATTTTGTGTGAGAGAAAGAAAGTCTCTAGAAAATTGGGATGTAGCATGTTCAGACCCAAATTCCCAGTAATAAAAAATGGAGATCACTGAGACTAGAACTCTACTTTCTTTGACCTCTCCGATTCCAATTCCACCCCAATTGTAATTCACATCTTGTAAACAAAGTATTCAACAACTCAAAACCCCTTTTCATTTGGGACATACACATTCAACAGAAAGTAATATCTAAAAAGTGATCAATTCTCCAAAAACTGCAAGAGAAGAGGGTGAAGGAATTGAAGTGGTACCTGGGACTGGAAGGATAAACACACCCAGAAGCTCCAGCTGTAAGAAAAAAGGATAAAAAGACCCAAAAAACTGTAAGCAGCAGAAACAAAACAGTTGATGAAGAAGCTGAAATAGAAGGTGTAATACCAGGAGGAGACGGGCTAGGCGTGGCAGTTCCTGAGAAATCACAGCTACCCTGAACCTGACCCTTCCTCTGAAAATAGCTGTTAACGGCATAGCTACAGTGATCCTTTACGGTATTGGGTTGAAAACAAGGGCCATTTTGAAGGATTGGAGTGCAATCGGCTCCAGCTCCACAGGCATAATCCAGACTCTTCTGAAGGGCTTGATCGCTTTGCCCATCCTTACAAACACAATAGGTCGCGCCTGAGGAAGAAGAAAAAGAAGTTTTGCAACAATGGAGGACAACAGTTAGTTTCAGATTCTAATCTTCAGAAATTCCATTATAAGTTGCGGAATTACTTAAAATGATGAGATGCCTAGGAAGAGAAAGATTCCAGAAGCTTACTTGAATGGCCAGTGAAGGCCATGAAGAGCAGATAGCAGAGCAAGATGATGGCCATGGCTGAGGAGAAGATTCTGAGAGAGAACAGGGGAGAGGAGAAATATCGGCGATTCAAGAGAAGTGGCAAAACCAGAGAGAGAGAGAGAGAGAGAGAGAGAGAGAGAGAGGTGTCGTGGAGAATGGAGATTTCTAATGGGCAAGAGAATGTAGGGGCGGTGCCAGTGTGTCTCTATTCACCTTTTTTTTTTCTTTTTCCTTTTTCCTTCCATCCCCTTTTTCTGTCTTGACATTCCAAGATATTTAACATCCAAAAAGTAGAGCATTATCAGCTGATTGAGGTATTTTGGTATAGGAGTTTGAAAATTTACGTAGTTTGAGATTGAAAAGTTTGAAATTTAGATTCATGGGTTTGAAAATTTATCTAGTTTGAGATTGAAACGTAGTTTAGGATTGAAAAGTTTGGAAATTAGATTCATGGGGTTGAAAGCTCACGTAGTTTGGAAATTTGATTCATGAGTCTGGAAATTTATATAGTTTGAGATTGAGATACATAACCTTACATCATCCTGTTGTATATATTTTGATTTACAGGTTGACTCAATTACTCTGCAAACATGAATAGAATAAAGAATAAGAGTGTGATAAAGTTGGGGGATTGATTTTCTTTGATGATTAAGAAGAGAAAGTTGGGATCATCCTCCATGAGTGAACATGAGAAAGATTGTGTGGAGAAGGGAAAGGAGAAAACAAGCTTAGGTAGGATGCACAGCCAAAATGTTCAAAAAATGGAAATTGACAACAAGGTTTGAATTTTAGGGGTTGCTTTGAAATCACTTCACTTTTACATTGATGCGTCAGTCTTGTAAAGGTGGTTGAAGTGATGAATGGAATGTGGAATTTGATATTCCCTGGAGATTATAAACTCACCACTCACCACTCACCACACATGTAAAGTTGCATTTATATCCATTAATATAACTACTCCGATGCTGGGAACTTGTATAGATTATGGAACCATGTATTGAATTATTAACTTCTTTAAATCGTGCCAAGTATAGCTTAACGAGTTAAGATATTTATGTTCGATCAGATGGTCGTGAGTTTGAACCTTCAACTTCAAGAGGAATTGTCAATTATCACTGAACTAGGCTTATGTTGGCACAAAAAACTAAACATTTTCTTATTTGTTTCCTTCTACTTCGTTGGTATAGGGCATGGATCTCTTTTAGGGATTGCCCAACCCTAGAGATATTATAGACTAAAATTAATTTTTATGGATATAAAATAAACAAAACAATGTGGATTGATGTCTCGAACCATAATGATAGAATAAAATAATGTAAATATTTTTGGTTTAGGAATGAGACGAGGAAGTCAATTCGAGCACAGTTTAAGTGAATAAGATATCTATTATCATCTTTAAAAGTCTGGTAATTTTCTAACTTAAAAAAAAAGGTTAAGATGATGAAGCTGTTTCATTCAAGCTACTGTTGAGAGACGACATCGTGTATTTTCCCTAACGAACTACTAAAATTTTCCAAATAAATATATTGTTTTTGATGTCCCAAAGCTAGCTATTTATGTACTTTGACTGTGACCATTTTTTTAAGGTTTTAGATTTGGACCTTAATTAGTATTTTTTAGCTTTACAACAAAATGTGATTCTCTTTCAAATGCTTGTTCGACTTAAGATATTTTATTTTTGTTAAATCACATGGTGTCATTATTTTCTTTCATTATAATAATTTGTTTAATTTTATTTTAAATCTATATTAAAATTTTATTTATCGAATAAAAAATAAATAAATGCACGTCATCGATCAAAGCACGTTTCACTGTAATAAAAACAACCCATCTACCAATATAAATGGTTGATAATCATGGTAAAACGTTTGAATTTTTAATCAATATTTTTAATATTAATATCTAAAAACAACCGACACCTATTTATTTATTTTTTAAGAATAACAACAACTATTCAAAATGAATAATACATAATTATTTTTCTAAACAATATATATTATTGATCACTTTAGTCCATAATATATATGTTTTTTTATTTCAACTTTTAAAAGGTTGGAATTTAGTTTTAACATTTTTCAATTATACACTCTCTCATGATTTTTAAAATTGATCGATGATAAATTTACCTAACATTATCCTCCAGGAATAAAATAAATGAGAGGATAAATTAGACTACCCAAAAAAATTATAATTCATCCTCCAAATTTATTAAGAAGTTGGAGAAAATTCGACTTTTATTTTCTTAGGTGATTTAAATTTTTCTTTAAAAATATATACCAACATAAAGTATCATGTCATACATAAATTTATAATCAACTAATTCTAAATTTCAGTAAGTATATAGATCTAACTGATTTATACACTTATTTTCAACTGTGAATTTGAATCTTATCCTTATATGTTGTAATAAAAAACTAATTTTAAATTTTACAAAAGCACATTAAAATTAAATTGAAAATTTTAAAATAATATGGACTAAATTGTGTAAAAAAAAAAAAACTATTTAGAGTATGTAACGAAGATCATTTTTACAATTATTAAAAGAAGATCTTTTAAAGCTATATACGTAAAAGAATATTTTTTTTTCACCATGGCATGCCACGTGGCAAATGGGCAGTGGACTATTTGGATGTTTATAGACTCAGATTTGACCATATTACCCTTCTAAACCCAGGCTCAGGATGGCATTCTTCTTGGTCGTGGAAAAACCCTAACATTGCTCGGTGACGCTCTTTCTTCTTCTTCTTCTTCGCCCTCTCTGCAAATGCCATTTCTCCAGCTTTGATGCTCCATCCATGGCGTCCAAAATGGCGATTCTCTCTCGAACTGGTACTCTAATCAGAACCTCAAACCTCAACAATGTCTGCTTCTTCAAGCCCATCACCACCTTCGCATTTCTCTCTCAAGAACCTCAGCTCGCTAATGAACCACCAGACCTCCCTTCAACTCCACTTCCTCCGAATCCCGCCTCTGGTAGCCCTCTTTACAATGAGAACTGGCGTAATCCAATCCCCAACTCTTCTCTGACTCCGTCCTTGATCCCCCTCGGCTTCCTCAACCAATCCCCCAGCTCTCGCATTCAAGCATTGTCTCAAACGCTCGATGTTCAGAGCTTGTTGAACGTTTTTGCCGACTGGATGGCTTCCCAGCGCTGGGAAGATATGAAGCAGCTGTTTGAGTTTTGGATTCGGTCGCTGGATAAGAATGGCAAACCTAATAAGCCGGATGTTAGCTTGTATAACAATTATTTGAGGGCTAACTTGATGGTTAACGCCACGGCTGGGGAGCTTCTGGATCTAGTGGCTCAAATGGAGGACTATGCGATCTCACCCAACACTGCATCCTTCAATTTAGTATTGAAAGCGATGTACCGGGCTAGGGAGACTGAAGCTGCTGAAAAATTGATAGAACGGTAAGATTTTGAATCTTGTTCGACATTCAATTTTGAAAAGATGTGACGTATGTTCTTTTCTTTCTTATTGATTGTTCACGGGGAATTAAAAGTTTTGCATTGTTTGGGTCTAGCACTGATCCTTTTAACTTGAATTGCGCCTTGAAGTTTCATACAAAAATGAAAAGTTTGAAATCTTACAGATATAATTTGGACTGGTAATAGTTTTTAGAGAAGGTTTTTTTAGTTATTGGTCTTGATCTCATCCTTATCTTGGAGATTAACTGTCAGGATTGCAAACTAACTAGGCAGGAACATGACTTTAGTTAGCGACTGTGTCTGACCTTTTGAAACTCTTGATTGTAATTTCTCCTTTCCATTTTCAAATTTGAATATGGTAGCCTTTAAACATCGTTAACTTCTTTCTTGTGATCAGTATGTTGCAGTCAGGAGAAGATTCAATGCCTGATGATGAATCATATGATTTAGTAATTGGGATGCTGTTGGCAATGGATCAGATTGATGCTGCCTTGAAATATATAGATTTGACTTTAAAATCAGGTTATATGTTGTCATTAAAAGTGTTCACTGAATGCGTGCGGAGCTGTATTAATAAAGGCAGGCTGGACACGCTGGTGTCCGTAATTGATAGGTGCAAGGTAATAAACCAGTTAAATTGATGGCTAAGAAAAGAAGTTTTTGCCCATTGCTTCATTATTTTTCCTGATGTTGTAACAGACAACTACTCAGAACAAAGCTCTTTGCCCGACATGGAACTTGTGTAACTATATTGCTGAAGTAGCAATGCAAGAGGATAATAGTAAACTAGCTTATTATGCTCTAGAATTTATGGCCAGATGGATTGCTCGGGGTGAAAATGCAAGGCCTCCAGTTCATCTTTCAGTGGATGAAGGAATGGTTGTATCGGCACTTGGAACTGCAGGTAGAACCTACAGCTCTTCTCTTTTAGATGCAGCTTGGGCAATTCTAAAGCGCTCATTGCGACAAAAGAAGGTTCCAAATCCTGAATCTTACCTTGGAAAGATTTATGCTCTTGCATCATTTGGGAATCTGCAGAGAGCCTTTACTACTCTACACGAGTTTGAAGAGGCTTATAGGAATTCTGATGATGGAGCTGGCGAAGAAATGTTCTCTCCATTCACCTCTTTATATCCATTAGTTATGGCATGCTCTAAGAAGGGGTTTGAGACCCTGGACACGGTACAACCTTTTACCTATAATAATTATGAATCTGCAATTTCCATGTTTCTGTTTATAAGTAATATAGTATAAAATATAATATGGTAGCATGAATTTTTCGATCGGTCTAGAAATGAATTTACAATATTCAAATAATAAAAAAGGATTGATGCCATCTGCAAAGTCTTCCTATATAACCAGAACATAAAGTGTTACAATAAATTTTGATCTTATTTAAAAGTTACTGTTCAAACAACACATTATTTTTATTTGATTTAAGCAGTTCAACTTGTTCAATGAACATTCAGTACTAATATGGAGTGGAGTCGGGTGTTAAATACACTTTTAATATTTGAATGTAAATGAAATTTGTAGTATGATATTTTGTTTTATTTTTTTTCATCTTAGAGAATATTATATTATATGTTTCTCCGTACAAATCCTGGAGTTAGCTTCCTTTGTCAGAACCATATGGGCTCTTATTAATAATTTAGTTCTGTTGTGGGAAGTCTAGAAGAATATTAGCGACCATAACTATGATAAAAGTCAATTGGAGTAAGTATAGTGCAATTGGCTCTCACAGGACGTGCACACAAAGGGTTTATTTTGATATATCTCATGGACTAGATATCTGGTATGCTTTCTTGAAAGGATGATATTCAATGACTAAATTAAGAAGTTCATAGTAACCGAGCATTTTTATTTCTTTCCTCTAATTCATCAGAGTTACTGAGCGTATCTTTTATCTCCTTTCCTAGGTTTATTTTCAGCTGGAAAACTTAAGCCGTGCAGATCCACCTTACAAGTCCGTTGCTGCATTGAATTGTGTAATTTTAGGATGTGCGAATATATGGGACCTTGATCGTGCTTACCAAACATTTGAGGCAATTAGTTCCAGTTTTGGTTTGACCCCTGATATCCATTCATACAACGCTCTGATGTATGCTTTTGGAAGGCTAAAGAAGGTCAGCCTTTAACCTTTTAAGCCCCTCCCTTATCCACATACAAAAAACACACATGCAATTAGCTGCTGGGGTTCCACGGACTTGACTGATGGTTAGTGGCTGAAAAGGGATAACAAGTACTGTTTATGAGTTAGATTGACGTGTTTATGGTTTTAAAGGGACTAAGTGCATAATCAAGTGTCACGTATTCTCTACATGCACACACTTAAGAGGCTCAACGTATAGTCAAGTGTTTCTTATGCATATCACACATATTTAGACCATTTACACTGAATGTTTTGCTTACGATGGTGTCACTTGGCAGACATTTGAAGCTTCAAGAGTGTTTGAACACTTAGTAAGTTTGGGCGTCAAACCAAATGCAACATCTTATTCATTGCTTGTTGATGCTCATCTCATCAATCGAGATCCCAAATCTGCTCTCTCTGCCATAGATGATATGGTAACATTAATTTTTTAATTATATATATATATATATATTATATTAGATATACGTTTCTTATCATGGTGGGGGTGCTAATTTCTGTCATAAAACCTGTTTTGTCAGGTAATTGCTGGATTTTCACCTTCAAAAGAAATGCTGAAAAAGGTCAGAAGGCGATGCATACGAGAATTGGATTACGATACTAATGATCGGGTGGATTACCTGGCCAAAAATTTCAAAATTCGAATGGGAACAGAGAATCGTAAGGATATGCTGTTCAATCTGGACTATGGCACCAATTATGTTGCATAGGTAACTTCTACAGCAGAAGCAATATATGCAATCAAAACAATCTAAACATGATCATCATCTTATATAAAAACTCAAGAATGGTTTACTTCATGGCCACTTTAAAGTTGACCAAATTTAGTTGATATTTTTGCAGGCATACATTCCTCTTTGGACAAATGCCCAAGCCTGCCAAAGTTCGTCTCTTCAAAAAGAAATGTTATCCTATATTTGTAAATTATTAGAGCCTACGAATTTCAATCTTGGCGGGATGAATGTTAGGGTCATGCCTTTTTTTTGAATTTTAGATTCAAATATATTTGTTTGACTGTCTTCCAAGAAAATTAGAGAAGCAAAACTTAGTTCAGTGATTTTGATTCTGGTGAATAATATGGCCAACTGGAGTTGATGTCTATGTCTCGTCAACGGTTTTCGACCTTTCAATGTCTATGTGTAGTGCTCAGTTCTCTGAATGGACTTGCCCCTTGCAGGATAAAAGTTTTAAGTTAAGAATGAGATGCATACAGTAGTTTTTGATAGTCGTTTTTTGTTTAGTAACATGGTAAAAAACTGAAGCTTGAGCCACAAAAGTGCCAAATGCTCTCAGTTCTAGGAGTATTTTGTTGCAAATGGTAAAGATCTTTGTTACAGATGGGAATGTTTTATTTCAACAAATTCAGGTCAATTTGTTTGTTGCTTTTTGTGATTATTTTAGGCAACAAGAAAGATCATATTGAAAGCATTGTAAAAAGAAAAGAAAAGAAAAGGACATAAGTTTGTGGATATAATCGATACTATCATAAAAGTGTATTACAATAATAGATATGTTATGATTCAAAGCTCACTTAGTTTTACGAATGAGTAACACGAAATGAGGGGAAAGAGATGAATTTAACTTGAAACAAAAGCTTGGCTAAAAAACTCCAGCTTTCCTTCCAGCTTTAGTTGGACCAAATGAATAAAAACGCCGCAAGAAATTTGATTGTGCAGTCCAAAATCCCACACTGTAGAGCTATTCTTCAAGTTCTCTTACGAAAGAATTCCAATCTCTCGATGATGCGTTGAGGGGCTCTCTCTCATTTGGCTTGCTGGGCCTAACAAATGAATCAACTTTATTAAGTGATATCAAGAGTAAAAACTGAACTCAAGATCGAAAGGAGAAGATTTGACTGAGTTACCTCAGGTTCAGCAGGCTTGGAATCCTCAGGTTTGAAGTTTTCTTCACCTGAATGTGCAACAAAAATCAAGATTCCATCAGATAAAGCCAGTAGAGAAAATGTTATATCCAATAAGATATGTTTTTAGAATGAATTATGAGTTGTACCGCCATCTTCAGGCAAATCTGAGGTCCAGAGGGTGAGGTTGTCTCTCAACAGCTGCATGATCAGAGTGCTATCCTTGTATGATTCCTCACTCAAGGTATCCAACTCCGCAATTGCCTCATCAAAAGCTTGTTTAGCCAAATGGCAAGCTCTGCAACAACAATTTCATTACATTACAAGGGTAAGAGTTTCCAATGTGAATAATGATAACTCAAAACTAGGCTAATAATACTAATACCTCTCAGGCGAATTCATAATCTCGTAGTAGAAGACAGAAAAGTTGAGAGCGAGGCCAAGACGGATGGGGTGGGTCGATGGGAGTTCGGTATTCGCAGTGCCTGAGGCAGCCTGTCACAAAACATGGAGCACCTCAAATAATTGCAAAGGCTGTTTGTAATCTTTAATGTGAACTTGAATGTTATGAAGAAAATAAATGCCTCATATCCCTTCAACGACTGATCAGCAGCCTCTTTTCTATCTTGATCTGTCTTGAACTCAGCAAGATAACGATAGTAGTCACCTTTCCTGAAATCATGCATCCCATGACATGTAACTACACCATACTAACATTTGCTAATACACATTATCACCATAGGAGTACACATAAGATATACTATCCAAACAATGGATGGACAAGAAAACAGCTAGATCAAGCAATATTCACCATCAAACTATCTACGGCCTATCTGATAGATTTTGAGAATGATCAGAAGAGAACATGTATCCCCAATTTGGGGTGTGTAAAGTCTTCCCTTGGTGGTGTATTGGTCCAAAAAAAGAAAGAAACACAGAAAAGCAGGAATCCATCAGTATCAAATCTGCCACATATGGTTTAGAATCATAACAAGCGTTTCCTTTTTCTTTCTAGATTTCAAAGATATAAACTACTTATTCGATGATGAAAAATATGCTGAGAGTCAAAATTGAAATGGGTTGTATTGCAACAACATAACTCACATCTTGTAGTAGAAAACAGTGGCTTCTGCAGATGTGGAATGAGGGATTAAATGCTTGTCTATGATAGAAAGAATATCACCACAAATCTTCGAAAGCTCCTCCTCTACTTTCTGGCGGTAGCCCTTTATCAATTTCACAATGTTCTCGTTCCCCTTGGACTCCTCTTTCTGCTCAATCGAAGACATGATGCGCCAAGAGGCTCGCCGAGCTCCAATCACATTTTTGTACCCCACAGAAAGAAGGTTCCTCTCCTCTACAGTTAGCTCAAGGTCCAGCTTCGCGATATTCTTCATACACTCAACCATTTCTGCATCAAATTTCACATCACGGAGGCATTAAGTTTCCAAAATCAAGCATCTAACACAGCGATCAAGCAGACCACAGTCACAATTCGACATCAGAAGCGTTGCAGAAAGGAAAAAGAATTAATTCCCAGATCCAAATTTCTCCACACGAATCACAATCCGGAAGGAAACAAACAGAATTAGAACTAGAAACAAAACGGGTAGTAGCGTACCGTCATAGCGCTCGGCCTGCTCGGCGAGCTTGGCCATGTAGACCTGGGTCTCTCTCTCCTTCTCGGCGGAAGACATGGTTTCAGAGATAGAAAGAAAAATTGAAAGGAAATGCGAAAACACAGAGAGAACCAGTGAAAAAAGAAGGAAGCAGAAGAGAATATAGAGAGAGAGGGGGAAGGAGGGAGTTAAGAGGGGAGCAAAAAATGGAGGCGGAGGAGGAAGACTCAATCTGGACCGTTGGATTTTCCTGGTTCTTTGCGAGGAAACAGCGCGAAAATGTTGCTCTGCCCTTTAAATTTTAATTAATGCCTTCTTCTTTTTTACACCACTTTTTTCTCTCTCTGCCCTTTTTTCTATTTCAGGCTGTTTTTTTATTCATTAAAAATTTAACTTTTTTTTTTCTTATTTTGGGGACCAAATTAACTTTTGTCCCCTCCTCCCCCTAATTTAAATGACTTTTATTGTTTTGTTTATTTTTTTTAATTTCAAATTGAGGTGGGTGGACATTCAAATCCATGACCATTAGAACTCGATAATTTAACCAAATATAACATGTGGAGAAGAGATTAGAATTTTATTGAAAGAAAAAAAAAACAATGGACCAATAAAATATTGAAAAACAAGTTTTGAAAAAAACTTGTGTATTCCATTTGGGACGTAGTGGCTTAAGTTGATAGAAATGTAGACCCTATGTTAAATAATAAAAATTATCAAATATGCCTTTGGAATGCATTTGATATCAAGAATGTCCCACATTGTTTCAAATTTAACCTATAGTTGTGGTTAGGTATCATTTCTTATCACTACTTCTTTTTTCCGACATAGGAGGACTCAAATCGGGTGGTAGCTCCTATATACCTTTAATACCCTAATAATATCGCTCACCGTAATTCAAATTCCTATTACAATCTTGAAGAGTAATTCATAATTCTTAAAAAATATACACTATTTATTAACTAGGTGTGAATAATTCAGTTGGATTGAGATTGAAACCTTTGAATGCATAGAATAAGCTACAATTAGACAACCTTGAATCTTTATTTATTTATTTATAATATTAGACAACATTGATAATGTGGATTATATTGGAGATACAAATAATATTTGGATCTATTAGATCTTGAATATCATTTATATGAAACTAGTAGGATAAAATCAAATAATAAAACATTATACTTAAAATGGACAATATCGTATATTATTAAAATGTGGATACCTTGAGATATGATAGATTGTGTTTGTTTAAAAGGAAAAAAAAAGTAATAATAAATCAAGGTGATGGTTTCAAGAATGTAGTAGATGTAAAGGTGTTAGTTGATCTAGGAATGCAAGTGGACAACCAGTTTGAAACATTTATTAAAGAAACATGCATATATGATGATATGAGTAGTTAGAAAGTCTATAATGATATATATTTATGGTGGCTGTGCTGCTGATCAAGAGGGGATCTCTCTCGACCTCGAATTGAGAGTCAGCTCCCTCGACGAGGTTAGGGGAACTCACCCCAATCGTGCTTTTTAGCTTTTGTTAAAAAAAAATCACTATACACCATTGACAAAATCTATCCTTAAATCCTACAATGACATCGCACCGATGTATTCTATAAGCAAGAGAAAATTATAACACCCTGATTAAAATAACCGAAGAGAAGGCTAGAAATGACTCGCCAGTTACCAAAGGAAAGATTCACGAATTTCCTGACCTGTTGGCAGGCCAAAGCTAATAGTAAATATCAAAGAATATATAAGATAGCCAAAATTATTCATCGCTCTCATTTTCTGCAAGATTGCTGATAAGAATTCATGTATATCTTTCCAAAAATTTGCTGCCAAAGTATTGTCAAAAGAGATACTTGAAATGGAAGATAGTTGCAAAATTTCAAACACCGTAATCAAATGACTGCTGATCACATGGCCAGAATGTATCTGTAAGCAGATTTGCACCATCCAAGCATGGATGAAACAATTCATAAGGTAAATATGCCACTATGTTCTGTTGAACTTGAAACAGTTTTAACTCCGTTCAAATTAGTCATTACCTTCTTCTGCTGCTCTTTTTTGGTTAATGGCTTCTGGCATTTAATCAATCTTCTCATCCATGGGGCAGACCCAGTTTGCCCTCCAACAAACAGAAGGAGATAGTAGGCGATCCGTTTTCCAACCTGATATCTTCAGCTACACGGTAATGGAAAGGCGTAAATATGATGGTAATTACAAAGATATACTATAAAATAATGAAAAGATCGTCTTCATGTGGCTGAGAAATTGTATTCTTATGTTTTAGTGAGTTCAACTCTATTCTAATTTACAGGCAATTACAGCAAGCTTCAAAAGCATGATTTTCCCATACGTTTGCAGCTGGCAAGTAATATTTTCCTACCATTCTTGTCATGATAATATCATGCAATTCATGCGTCCATGTATTGGGAAGAAGCAATGTTGTGGGAGTAAAAGTTGTCAATTGGGAGTTTTATTGGAAAGAAACCAGAGAAATTATATCGAGAAGAAAAGAGATTTGGAGTTGATTTTGGACATTTGCCAAATTTCTACCTCTCTGTAATGTAGTCTTGTTGAAGAGGTTTTTTGTAAGCTCCATTTGAGGCAGTCTATTAATAACCAAAAAGTAAAGGCAAAGAAAAGAAAACCTGGCAACTTATTTAACTTCAGAAACATAGAAAACTTCAAATTACCTTTTGAATAAAACTTTCATAATGTTTGTCCATCCATGAGATGCTTTCCAAATGCCTAGATTCCTGATCAGGAACAGAAGCCATAACAAGTGCATGAACAAATGATTGGAAGATATCATTGGCAGTTGCATCTTTATGTGCAACAACACTGATAATTCCCTTCCTCTCCACTAGAAGGTACTTCCCTGGCAAACAAACAACAAATGATCAAATTGAGTGGTAAAATATAGCTTGAAACCTATCTTTAGGAATATATATAATTACATTTCAACCTTTGTTGTTGTTAGCCCCTGCCAAACGCAACAGCTCCTTCCTGTACCCAAATAATGTTATTACGCCATACATCAGCTCCTTCAAATCCGAATAAATAAAAGCAAATGTAACTGACAAATGCAACAGATGAACTATAATGCTTAAATCTTAATGATTAATCATATCTATATTCCAGAACTTTTGATAGTTTTATTGCACATGAAATTTTTTTATTCCCCTATTTAAAGCAGTATTCAGGCAGCTAATTATAAAAGAAATGTAATTGTACACAATACATCATTACCATATTTAGTAATCATCAATCTATTTCGTACAATTTGACAACCACTTTTATTTTCACTTCCACAAATGCAAGCATTTCGAGTTCTTACTTGAAGTCCTTTAAATACTGTGTGTTGTAATTATAGCCTCTCTACAATTCGTCCCATTGAAGACCTTTCTTACAACTCTTTCGCTTAACCTGCTCCTTTATAATTCATTTATTTAATGGTATTTTTCTATCTATACAGTAAGAAAAGAAAACAAAAGGTGCAAGCAAGTTAAAAGGTTGCAAGAACAGTATCGTCCAAAAATGTATCCCCAGTTCAACACTTACATATCTTTTATATAACTCTTTAGCTAGATTATAGATTGTGCATGTTAAGAATGCATTTTTGCATGATGGAACCACGACAAACTTGTGAAGTCCAAGTAAAAGCTCACATTTCAGTGTGATGAAGTGAAGAGATCCTCGCTCCTAATTTTACACGTGTATGAGCCATCGTAATACTCCTTACACTCCATGAAGAAGCCCATGAGGGTAAAACATGCTCCATCTTAGAAACCTGTTCAGGAGAGAGAACTGAATGCAGGTTTAGTCGCAGGCAGTAGATTCTCTTTAAATAAGAGATTAGAAAAACAGTGATTTTTTTTCTTTTTAGGAAAGAAGTAAAATTAAGAGAGCTTTGCTGCATAAACCACATCTCAGCATGTGTAAGCGAATGGAATCTATAGTGTACCTACATACACGTAAGAAAAGAAGATTAGTTTGCAACAATTTTTAAATAAAAAATTGAAAAGATACGCCCAAATAGCCCCTGAGCCATCCACGAAATGAATCAAAATCAGCAATAGTAGCCACTGGGAAAGAATAAAGACATCGGGCATCACCTTTGCCGGTCAGAACAAAATGCCGCAAAGCTATTGAACACCTCTGAGGGTTGAGTGAAGTCAGGGCAAGGCAACAAACAGCCTTGTAATTTGCTGCACAAAGTTACAAGCAGAATTTTACAAATTGTGACACACATAAGCACGTATGATATTTGCCATGGCTGTTTACACATATTCTCCATATTTTTCTCTTCGTGAAGAAGAATAAACATTATTTTGAACTTAAAAGCCTGTTAAGGAATTTTAGTTACATATTAATAAGAAATGATGGTATAAACTTTTAACTCTTATCATTTTCAGAAATTTAATAATTATATGCCATATCAATATACTCTATAAAACTAGGTGCTTTTTCAAGAAAATAACAAATTTATCACAGACAGGTCTCAACACTTCATTCGTTGAAGGACTCACCATACATATGGAACAAAGTGAGGGATAGAAAACAAAGCCAGATGGCCAGCGGGAATCCCATGGTGATATGAGCAAGAAGCATACCAATCGCCATGCCTATCATCGTTGCTACTGTTTCTTGACTTCCTTCCTATTAGTGCAAAAATGACAATTTTCATTACAGTATATCTGGATCAGAGTTCATTCTTCACCTGGGAAGTGGCTTACAGTATACCTTAGCAGATATATCAGCAGCATTATTCTGAAGGGCAAAATGTTGTGTCAAAGCAGCTCTAGTAGCTCCACTTGCCACACCAGCTGTTTGGATAAAAAATATAAAGTTAGAATTATGGATTCCATTCAGTTCGTTAAGATATTAAGTCAAAGTTTCATGCTTTGCTGTTGAATGCATGGATTACCATCAATCTTTAGTAGATAGCATGTATCCATCATAATAATCAACAAGTAGCGAAGTAAGTGCCTTATATTACTTAAGTTTCCATTTTTCTAAAAAATTGGATTGATTTTAGGCATTTTTATGATTAGATGAAGTTATTTTTACAGGTAATATTTCTTTTAATTGTGTAGGATACTTTTTAAAAAAGGTTAGGTGCTTTGGTGTTGAAGTTGGACTTTTTGGATAGAATTTTGGGTGTTTGGTTGGTTGAACTTTATATAATTTATTAGTTGGTTTATGGGTAACTTTCTAATTTTTTTTCCGAAGATTTACTAATTTCACTGCTTATTTTAGGGTCTCATTTGATGCCATCCGAAGTTTGAGGTTAAATATAGGAGTAAAATAGAATTTTTCTCCTATTATCTACCAAAGTTTACAACAACGTAGAAACAAGATATCATTGAAAAATTCTGGATCTTTACATGATTATATCATGTTTGCATGGAAATTTTTAAAATATGCAAGGACTTACTGAATGATCTTGACAGGCTCCCCAAGCAAACAATGGGCATAAATGCTGAAGGAAACAAGGGGGAAACAAGGTCCATCAACATTCCTGTTTTCAGTAAAAAATTGGTGGTTATCTTAAAGACATAAAGAGTCAAAGTGAAACATAGTTGCTTTCATTAACATCTAACTTTTAGACAATAGCATGAATGAAAAAGTAACTAAGATTCAAACTAGCAGTAGCAGTTAAAAGTCGTGGTTATAGGTTAGATAGCTTAGTTATAAATAATGGTTTAAACATATACTAATATATATCACAATGGAAACTCGCCACAGATTATATGTAAAGGAAAATTCAGGTGGTATAGTCTAATACACTCAGACATCCATATGCCTCTACATGTACATGTCCTGTTAAGAGACCTTACTGTAAGTTCAGATAAAGAACAAGGGGAACGATGAACATACCAAGATCATTCATGAGATCGGCAACCAAGCGCCACATTTTCGCATTACTGTCTAGATTAGATCCCTGAATTGTGTAATTGCTGTTCGTTATGTGATAAACATCAAAGAAAATTCTTAATAAAAATGGTGAACAGAATCCTATACCAACTCCACGAGTCCTGAATTCCATACATATTGTACTATTAAAAGATCGAGACTAAAAGGAAAAATTGAAGTATAAAATTTTACCAGCATCCAAAAAACTTATCCTTTATTCAGGCTAATTCGGAAAAAATTTTCATAGAAGTTAATCAAATGGATATTTACTGACGAGTACAGAAAAGTAGCATACCTGGTAAAATGTGAATAATATACCTCCAAGCATTCCTGTTAGGTCCCTCAAAAACCACTGAGGGGGTTGCAATGTTAGAAAAAATCATTCTTCATTACAAGTATCTATTTTCTCCGAGCCCCAAAAAAACATGGGATCAACCATTGGAAGTTTCATTACAATTTTACCTGAAATGTGGCACCAATGACAGTCGCTGATTTCTCTCCAACCCCAATGGCGCTCAGGAGAGCCTAGGAAAGAGTAGACGTAAATAATTGTTTAAATTAGAAGAAATTGAATTGCACATAAAAGAGAACAACATTAAAAATAGGCCGTACTTGGGTAGAGAGCATGGTCCTTATGTATGTTGATAGACCCTAAAATAGCAGGAAACCCATAGCTCACACATCTCATTGGGGAAGATTACTGCATAAAACATAAGATTGCCTAATGTAATAGGCAGAAAACAAGTAAATTCTACTCTTACCTGCAATGAGTCCCATATTTGAAAAGGAACGTAATCAGGGGTCACACTGCTAGGAAACCCCTGCAATCACACGAAAAATTGACAATAAGAAAGGCAAACGAACAAAGAACACTGCATAGAGTCTCGTAAAAATCCAAACACAAGCTTGCCTCCGGCACAAACGCGTCAAAGAATCGTCTCCCCACGTGTCGGAAACGGGAACCAGACCTACAGATTGAAGAAAAGCAAGAAAATATCAATCGAGAAATTTCGAAAGAAGTGATAGGAATCTGAGCGGGAGAGGGACTCAGAAGAGTGCCTTTGGATGGAGAGGGAAGGAGAAGCGGATATGGTAGCAGTCTTCCGAAGCTCCGATGAAGAAGAACCATTCCATTCTTCCAAAACGACCTCCGGCTGAAGATTTTTCCCACCCATATGAAGTGATTCGAAGCTCGAAGGCCGCAGACTCTAATTCAATTCAATAAAATGAGCTCTCAAACTAAATAGTCACAATCGATCGGAATTGCATTAGAGAAATAGTTCGGAAGCCACCTCAGAATTATGTTCGCCTTATAATTCAGAGCTGCGTCTTTCGTCGATGGTGAGATTCCTACTAATCAGACGAACAAACAGAAACGATCGCCCCCTCGAACCGATGGATTTCGTGGGTTCGTAACATCGGAAAAAGATGATCGAATTTCTGCCGGGAATGAAGTTCAGCGTTAGGTTTACACCAACGAGTGAACTGAGAACTGAAGAGTAGTTTTTTTCTTTTTTTTTTTAATTTAATAAATACAACACTGAAGAGTTATTCGTCAATCAGTCAAATTATTACGTCACAGATCATTGTTTCTTCTTCGTAACTTTTTATTTATTAAAAAAAACAAAAACATGTTCTTTTCTTAATCAAAATAGCAATTTATTAAGTATAGGAACAAAATGAGGAGATGCATGAAAAATAATAGAATGGAGCTCTGGTAAGCATTTAGTGTCTCTTGTTATCTAATATTTTAATTTAAATGATTGATTTTGTTAATCAAAAACTAATTTTTATTTAAATGTTCAATTTTTTTTATCATACATTTTTATTTATAAAAATATTTGGTTCCTAAAGAGAAATCATGCTCTCACCATCTTTTGAACTTTTTATAATTAAGAGAAATAAATGTAAAAACAAACTTTTACATAAAATGAATTGTCAATTTTTCAATTGTGGTGAAAAAGACAAAATTTAGTCATGACCGTTAACGAGTCAAATATTATCCTTTATTTATATTTTGAAAAAAAAACTAGAAACTATATAACCGAAATTTGATTTTATCATATATGTGGTATAATGTTGTAGATAGAGGTAAATAAGAAATTGATAAATTTATGCAAATTTTTTGTACCATGGCTCGGTAGAATTAACAAGTGGAGGTCAAAGATCTTGTTAAAAATAATATTATTTATTAAATGTATTAAGGACTTGGAGTACATTTCATTTTCACCTGCCAAATATGGCAAATTATCCTAACACAAAAACATAAACCTAATTAAGCCGTAAATAACATCTATTAAATTTTTTGAAGTCTAATGTTTAAACTCTCATATTTTACGTCTATTGTATTATTAGAAAGAAAAAGGCAAGATGTTATCCATTCTTAATTTGTACGAAATTTAAAACTGGACTATTTAAGAAATTAAATTTAAATTAATATTTTAGATCAATGCACCCAATTTCTTTCCTTAAAAAGGAAATATATCCCTTCACATTTCTTTTTAACACTTCATCATGATCTCACCATCATTTTTCTTTTAAAGTTAATTATAATTTAATTAAATCATCTTTTTACTTATGAAATGTAACTCAAGTAGTCAAAATAAAATTGGTCTCTCTAAACAGCTAAACACAATAATACTAGAACATGGCCTAAAAAAATAAACAATAATAATACTAGAACATAAATCAAATATAAACATAATTTAGGGGATTGGAAATAAATTATTTGTCCTCATCTTTAAAATTATTAAACTAAAAATGGTATACTAAAAATAAGTTGATTGTAATTTTCTATATATGTATTTCATAGAAACCAAATTTAATTTTCCTATGTAATTCTATTTTATTATCTCAAGATTTTAATTCTCTAAACTTCATTTCCTTCGATGAGTATTGAATGACATTAATTCAATTGGCTATGACATTACTTAGGTAACTTTGAATCTTTCCGATCTTTTTTTAAGTACAATATATGGGGTGGGGATCGAACTCATAACTTATTGATTAGAGATATATACCTACTGGAGTACTCGTTTTGAAAAAAAAATATATATATATATATATATATAATTTATTATCATTATAATATATTTATATTTTTTTTTCTAATTTTCCTTGAGTTCATGTGGGGGTGTGGTTTGCCCTTTGGTCGAGGAATATATGTAACTAATTTAATCGCGCGTAAAATGGTAAAAATTGGAATTCCGGACAAGTCCGATCGCCGGCGGCGACTTTCCGGCGACGTAAATTTATTGCAAACGTAGCGTGAGAGCCGGGAATGGCAGGAATCTACTTGCAAGATTCCTTATACCTTTCAATTATTTAAAGCTCTTTCTAATTGCCGTTCGCCTGTTCCTCATCATCCGCTCCAATTGAATTTGAAATTGAACGAGCCAGTTAATCGTCAATAATCGTCTGCAAACAGTTTCCAGCACTTCAAGTTTCGTGGAATTTGCATTCGGATCTCCTGAAGTTTACTTCTTCTGCAGGTACTTTTTGAGCGCCTTCTTTTAACCATTATCCGACTCTTGTTGGTTATGGAATATAGATTTAAGTTCGCTTTTAGAGTGTTTTTAGATTTTTGTTCAAGTAGTTTAGTGCCTGTGAACTTTGACTTCGAAATCATATCTCGTATTCAAGTGTGGGAGATTGTCTTGTTGCAGTGTTTGTTGTTGAATTTTCCTAACAGTGGATGTCGCGTTGAGCGACTTTCTGTCACTGCCATGGAGTATTTCTATGCTAATTTTTGGCAAGGAGTTTTCTAGAATCTTCTTACTGATTTGATTTCTGGTCTTCTGGTTCAGTTCAGATCTCGGGTGTGATGAGACTCCTTCTATTTGTCTGCCTGGCAGTATTATGGGTTTTAGCGACACTACAACAAGTCAAATCACATGGAGACCATCCTCTCTCTAAAATTGCTATTCATAAAACTACATTCGCCCTTAATGAGCATGCTTATGTTAAAACCTCTTCGTCGATTCTTGGATTGAAGGCAAGCTTCACGGCGCTCTGTTTGGTTCTAATTCAGTGATCATTTATTTGTTTTAGACGTTACTTTTGATTGAGAAAGTCTATTTGCTGCTGCAGGGTGAGAATACAGAATGGGTAACGCTGGAGTATAGTTCTCCAGACCCGTCCTATGATGATTGGATTGGAGTGTTTTCTCCAGCAAATTTCAGGTTTATACTCTAAAATTTACATATGCCTATCTCATCTGCATTGGGTTTCAATTGATTTTTGGTTATTTCATGTATTGAATGGAAAATTTTGTTTATCTGTTTCAGTTCCTCCACCTGCCCTGTGGAGAATCCAAGAGTATATCCTCCATTACTGTGTTCTGCACCTATCAAGGTCCATTCCATTTGATTTTGATGTTGTTGCGTGACTTGCGTCTATAATCAGCCTCTCTTTGCAGTGTAGAGAGTTAAATAATCAACCAATTGGATGAATTTTATTGCAGTTTCTGTATGCAAATTACACAAATCCCAAGTACAAAACTTCCGGACGAGGTCTTTTGAAACTTCAGCTGATAAACCAGAGAGCAGACTTCTCTTTCGCATTATTTACTGGTGGTCTGTCGAATGTATGTACTGGTTTTTTTTTTAATTACTTTATTGTCTAGCATTATTCACCCTTTTCCTGCTTTGCTGCGGTTGTGTTCTTGATTCTGGCACTACCGTGCAAAATTACAAAATAAAATACCTAAAAAAAAACTAAATAATTGATTGCTGGATTGTGTAAGCTTACAAGCCAGAACCCAACTATCGTGTCCTTCTTACTTTTTGAATTTGTATTCTTGTTTTTTTCACTCTCCTTAGGATTGAACCTCCCAAGTGAATAATACCTATCATTATTTCGATGATGGATTTTTATGGGGTATGGACATCTTGGGTTAAGACTTAATATCTTAAATTCAACATTTTTTTAGTTTGCTACAACTTATTCTTGTATCTACTAAAATCAACCTTCCTGTCGAGTTGATTCAGTTCAATTTTTTCAAAAGCTTGGATACTTACCATGGCTTCTTTCATCTTAGAGCAAGAGGGAGGTAATAAAATTGCCGACCTGTAACTTCAAAACTCCCTTTTCATGTAGAGAGGTCAAACAGTATCCTTCTTGATTGTACATGATGACATAAGAGCATCTAGTTCTTCCAAAAGTTACTAATTAACTATTTTGTTATACAGGGTTATTTAAACTTTGAACAAAAAATCTTATTTTAGTTTCGGTTACATTATGGTATCACTCAAAATCTATAATAAAACTTGATATTGTTGGTTGATACAAGGCAAGGCATGCATAGCCTGCAGATGAGATGTAAAATTCTTGGACGAACTAGTGCCTTGCTGTTTTATGTCAGTCTGTCTGGTTTCTCCCATATTGGTGTGCATATACCAAACAATTGTCACATGCACTCAACTATTTGATCATATCAACATACAATTATTTGTTGCAGCCAATATTCAATGTTTATACTTGCATTTATCCTTGGCAAACATTTTGGGGATTTTCTTTTGCATACATTGTATTGTATCTTATTCTTTCCCTTTTCATGTTTAGCCAAAGGTGGTTGCGATATCAAATCGAGTAACTTTTGCAAATCCTGATGCACCACTTTTCCCACGCTTGGCACAAGGAAAAATTTGGAATGAAGTAAGTATGAGCTAGCCCTTCTGTTCTCAGAAACAGTTTCCTAGGCCTTTTTAGTGAATAGATTAATTTTCAACATAACCAAGCATTAGTTTCTATTAGTTCACCGGTTCTATCGCATACTTATACACGTCAATGAGTTTTGTGATCATCGCTCATGCTTTGGATTTATTTGTCAAATCTGTATGAAGATGATATGGTTTAAACACTGATACTCAGATGACTGTAACATGGACAAGTGGATACGGGATTAGTGAGGCTGAACCTTTTGTTGAGTGGAGCCAAAATGGAAAAGACCTCATGCAATCCCCAGCAGGGACACTGACCTTTGATCGTAACAGCATGTGTGGTATGCAACTTCCTTGAAATTAGACCTGCTACAGCTGTTTATGAGAAACACGCATCATTACCCTGCCAAACAGAGTATCTGCCGCTCAATTCCTATGCAGTGTTAAAAATGTACATGAACATAATAATAATTGTTAATCCAACACCTACACAATGACATAGCCGACATAATTTGTAAAAAGCTCAATTATATGGGAGATTGGCAATATTTGTAGTTTATCAAATACGATATAGATAATTCATTTGGAGTATTTTTTTTTCCGTTTTTCTTATATAAAAAACCTTTAGTGTTATTTTGCCATCACGTTTTTCAAGGAAACATTTGATGTACTGTTATTTTCTAATTTCATGTTTTTCTAAGTAACCAAACTTGTGCTATTTTTCATTTTTCATCTAAAGATATTCATCTCATAGAAAATATTCTTAGGTGCACCTGCAAGGACAGTGGGATGGCGGGACCCTGGATTTATACACACCAGCTTTCTTAAGGAATTGTGGCCCAACCAAGAGTAAGTTATTTATATCAAATACAAATTTCTATTCCTAATTATCTTCGCTGTAGATCGTCCCGTTAAATAGGTCCAAATGTAACAAAGATATTTAAGATTACTTATACTGTTGAGATGCATATGAAAGGTACTCGTTCCGAGAGATTTGAAGGCTGAGTTCTTCTGCGAGGTTATACTGAGTTTTTCTACATCCTAGATGATAATACCAATTACCACTTAAGGAGATTGAACGAATCTCATAAACTAGGTGGAATTATTTTAATGTGATATTTAGTTATTTCTATGGTGGTCAAAAAATTGCAAGTTTCTCTCGGTTTACTCACCATCATTTGATGAGATTGGCAATATGCTCACAACTGATTTATTACAGTAAGCCATTAATATTGGATTTGAAATACTGCAGTCTGTTAATGTTTTTATACACTTACTATGCAGGTATACATACAAGTTGGGGCATAGATTAACCAATGGCACATATATTTGGAGCTCAACATATCAATTCAGAGCTCCGCCTTATCCCGGTCAAAATTCGTTACAGAGAGTCGTCATTTTTGGTGACATGGGAAAGGTTTGGATCTTTTGCTCAATTTTTACATTTACAAGTCATAGAACCTTAAATTATGATATGAACTCTCTAAGATGAACATGTTTTGGGAAATTCTTAGTGTTCAAAAGACATTTTAGTAAATATATTATTATTATTTTTTATTTTGATGAGAAATAAGTTGTGGCATGACGTGTAGTTTTTCCAAAATGAAGGCACAAACATATGAAGGGCATATATGTGTGATATGTATATATTCTTCTAATACAAAGATGTCAGAAATGGAATTTTGGCTTTTCAACTATTTGATTTAATTGAAATTATCAAAAATAGAATATACATACATACATATATATATATACATACATATATATACATACATACATACATATATATACATACATACATACATACATATATATATATATATATATATATATATGCAATATACGAATTTCTTAATGCTGCAAAATCCTACAGAAAATTTTCACTGTTAAATTGGCAATAAAGTACGTTCAGATTGTTCGTTCAATTATATGCTTAAAAAAGGTTCAAACAAAAAGCTTTTACCAATTATTATTATATTTGCACATCCAATAGTTGCTTTTCTGGCAAACATAGTTGTTCCATTTAATTCATGACTATCTAAAGTCTTTAGAACTTTTCTTTATCTACTATACCACACAGGATGAAGCTGATGGCTCTAATGAATACAACAATTTTCAACGTGGCTCTCTCAATACTACTAGGCTGCTTATCCAAGATTTGAAAAATATCGATATGGTTTTCCACATTGGAGATATATGTTATGCGAATGGATACCTTTCACAATGGGACCAATTTACCGCACAGATTGGGCCAATTGCATCAACAGTGCCTTACATGATTGCTAGGTACTTCTTCCCCTAAATGACTTCACATTATCTGGCAGGAAGTTTCTTCTTGTTTGTTTTATTAACTGATCATATGTTGTTTTAGTGGTAATCATGAGCGTGACTGGCCAGGAAGTGGATCCTTCTATGACACCTTGGATTCAGGGGGAGAATGTGGTGTAGTGGCTCAAAATATGTTTTATGTCCCTGCTGAGAATCGGGCCAAGTTTTGGTAATGCTTGTTATTATAACTTCCGACTAGATTTAATTAGCTTTCACAGGAATAAGCCTGTTCACACCGTAGGATAACCTTCTCTTAGACTTTTTCTTTAGACATTTGAATATGTAAAGTAAATAACTGGATTATAACAATGGCTTTATGAACACATATTTGTGCCATATTTTCATTGTTCTCACTATTTCAATGCACTATTAACCGGTTGAACATATATATCATACTGCATCAGGTATGCCACAGACTATGGTATGTTTCGCTTCTGCGTTGCCAACACAGAGCTTGACTGGAGAGAGGGAACAGAACAATACAGGTTCATTGAGCATTGTCTAGCATCTGTTGATAGGCAAAAGCAGCCGTGGCTAATTTTTCTGGCACATCGTGTGTTGGGTTACTCTTCTTGCACATATTATGCTGAACAAGGATCATCTTCAGAACCAATGGGCCGTGAGAGCCTTCAAGGTCTCTGGCAGAAATATAAGGTTGATCTTGCTATATATGGTCATGTGCATAGTTACGAGAGAACATGTCCCATTTACCAGGTACTTGAATTTTGTCGCAGTTATGTTCTTTTCCCCCCAATGTTTGCCTTTGTTAACAAGGAAATATACTTATATTACTTTTTATTGTCATGAAATTTTGATAACAAAGGAGAAAGGTTCTTAAATTGTAAATTTAGAAGTTGTGATCACCTTGACAGTAGGCCTTAACAGTATTTGATGATTCGAGTTCATTTTGCACTTGAATGGAACAGCTTCATAGTTCCTTTTTTTTTTCCTTTAGCCATCACCAACTAAAGAGATTCATCTCATCGTGTTTTATTTCCAGCTATGAAGATTGCTTAATCTTTCTAATATCTCAATTCCTTTTACGTTGTAACTTGGTCTTTGTTGACATGATTGAAACTTTAGAGAATTATACCAATTAGTGTAATCATTTATTTTGCGATGTGTTGATCCAACAGAGTTGAGGAATTTTAGAATACTGAAGGCCGGAAACCAAGTTATCATCTCTGTTTCATTTTTCGCGTAGTTACTAATTTCTTACTAAGATTGATATGCTGTATGCAGTATATATATTAAGTACAATCATCAAGATGCTAGAAGATTTGAGTCCTGTATAAACACAGCTAACATTCGCACTGTCTTCCATTTCCTGGCACAGAATATTTGTACCAATGAGGAGAAACACTACTACAAGGGCCCCTTGAATGGAACAATTCATGTCGTTGCTGGTGGTGGAGGAGCAAGCCTTTCATCATTTATCACACTCCAAACAAAATGGAGTATTTACAGAGATTATGATTATGGATTTGTCAAGCTTACTGCCTTTGACCATTCAAACCTGTTGTTTGAGTACAAGAAGAGCAGTGATGGGAAGGTTTATGATTCTTTCAGAATATCAAGGGATTACAGGGACATTTTGGCCTGTACAGTTGATAGTTGCCCCAGAACCACGCTTGCTTCGTAATGCCACATTCCGCGTTTCGATGTAAAAGTACAATAACTCTCTGCTTACAGTTGATGCATCCATGCTGTATCGCCTCCTACAATTTACCAATAATAAGCCTTCTTTAGCAGATTTCAGGATTCTGTCGGTTCAACCGAACTGAAGCCTCATTGTATACGTATAAACTGTGTAAGGACAAAGCATCTATTTAATATTGGATCGAAGTACCATTTTCTGTCTTAGTTTTAACCATGAAAGCATTTATCTTATGATATTTCAGATTTGTGGGTTTGGGGTGCTGCACTTTTTACAAGTGAAATGGAGAAAATTGGGTGGTATTGATATTAGGACATGTTTTGCTCACGGTTTTAATAAATTGGGTCATTATCTTTTATTTATTTTAGTCATTGTACTTTTAAAACGTTTATTTTGGTTGCAAAAAAAGTGACCAATTTGGTATTTATTTATAAAATTCTAACAAATATAATAAAAACTCTTTAATTCAAATTTATGGTTATATTTAAAAATATTTAGTGAATTAAGTGTAATAATAAAATTATGATAAACTTAAAAAGAATGAATCTAAATAGACATTTTGAAATTAGTTTCAAAATTAGAAAACTAAAATGAACAAAAGTTGATCTAAAATAAATGTTTAGAAGTATAAAGACTAGTGTCGAAAGTACCATGATTAAAATAATATTTAAACTTAAATTTTATAAGCCGTATCACAGAATTATTAAAACTTGTGGACCAAATATAGATTCGATTTTTTACTCTAGATTGCACCACATTACCCAACCTCCCTCTTTCTTCAAGGTTCTTGTTTGCAATCATGAGGGTTCATTTTCATCACATTCCCATAATAATGTTTAAAAAACTACTTATACTATTTTGATATGCAACTAAATTCAAATATTTGAAAGTGCTTTTATTTGGTAAAAAAAACGCTTCAAAACTATCAAATAACAAAACCATTCTCAAACACACCAAAGATGACCAAAAACGTAGAAAAATAATCCCAAAAACCCATGCCAAAACAAATTAGTTTCCACACAAATATGATATTTTCTCTGAAAAAATCATTACACACACATTGACGTACCATTTTCTGCTGCTTAATTACAATGGGAAGATTTTCTTGTACCTAAAATATAATAGAAAAGAGACATACACAAAACCACAGGCAATCAAGGTCAAGTAAACTATCCAATGGAAACTAGTTGGATGCTCGAAGACATCGTCGACAAAATTCATGCCAAAAACTGCTGTTAACGCTGCAAACATCGTAGCCAAGAATGTAGCTGCAGTAAAAAGCAACTGAAATTGTATCAGCTGGTTCTGAACGTTGCCCTGTTCATCCACAAAGAAATTAAGAAGCTCCCCATGGCATTCATTCTTGCATTTTCCAAGTGATTAACTACTAACTGAAAAGAAGAGAAAATAAAATCGAGCTTCGCAATCGGAATTACCAGTTTAATGTTGATCAGATCTTCAGTGTCGTCTATAGATTCTTTGAGCTGCATCATTCATGAAAAAGGAGTGTTTACTGAGGATCACATAACTAAGCTAGAAATTAGAAAACCATGTAAACTGAGATCATTAAGTGGATTAATTAGCAAAAATGTTTACTGGAACTGAAAAGTTAATAATTTCATGAACTGATAAGATTGCATACATTCTGAAGAAATGACAATATATCGTACCGAGAGCAATTTACTGAGCATGTCGTCTATGACCACAAAGTATGCTTCGAGCAGCATCTCCAATTGTTCGATGTTATCTCCGCTGTTCGATGAACTCATCAAGCTGCTTGAGTTCACAATACTGCTAAAAGCCCTCTGTAATTTATGAGTTCCATTGGAAGAACCCACTGGCGAAATGGGAGCCGATTTCGGTAGCTGTTTCCCAAA